>NW_024582965.1:162792-198566 GCF_018398535.1 Haplochromis burtoni | reverse complement strand
ACATTAATGCATGTAAGGTGAACTAGCAAACATCATCATAGCTACATGCGGCTGTCTTCTTGTTTGATGGCAGATACTCCCTTCACCCTGGCCAAAAAGGCTAAAATGACCAAAGAAAAAGTGGAAAACGGTTAAACATGAGAGGTTTTTGGACAAAGTTTGTGTTTTTTCCATTGTTTAAGCACTGCTTCCAGCCAAGAGTTATGCCATAAATCCCCTATAGCTGCAGAAAAGGCTAACATTGTTATCTTTTTACAAAAAAACAGCTGAACATGAGAGGTTTTTGGACCAATTTTGTGTTCTCCATTCTTTAAGCACCGGTTTAAGCACCGGCACCGTTTCAAAAGTACCGGTTTGGCACCGGTATTGGATAAAACCTAAACGATACCCATTCCTACATGTGACAGTGCAGCTAAGGCCATTCTCAGTTGTGTAAATAAGTAACAATGCATTAATTTTTCAAAAGAGTTCCAGGAAATGTGTTATACTTTACTGCCCTTGAGTATTGACCACAACACTACTGACCATCAAAGAGAGAAAGATTTTTTAAAAATAATTTGCCCCTCATGATACACAGAGCTCTTTATGTTCAAAAGGCAAAACATAAGACATTGTGCTTTTGAACTGATGGGTGAAAAGCATTCACTTTAGTACACAATAAAGGTTGTTATCTGGAAAAATAACAGTTTGAGTCATAATGACTTTTGCATTGACAAACTATGAACTACGAATGGAAGTTTTGGCATGAGTCATATAAGTGGTTTTGTATCTGACCTGTTTTGGAAAATGTATCTTAAGAGCTGAGAATTTAAAAACAACCCATTAAAAACTGCACAATACTTTTATGACTTCAAGTATTGTGCAAAGCCTTGAGTCGTCCCTTTATGTTCAGCTATTTAGTGAAATGTGAATACATGGAAATAAAGTATACAGGGCAAAAACTGAGTTTGTACAGTTCTAACAAGCTTAGAAGTCAATATTTGCTGTGGTCATTTTTATTCTTCAACATAGCTTGAACTCTTTTAGAGAAGCTTTCTTGTAATTTCTTTAAGTAGTATTCAGGAATAGTTCTCCAGGCTTTTTGGAGGATATGTTTGTTTAAGATGATCCCACACTACTTCATTAATGTTGAGGACCAGTCAGTGACTGACAGTTCTATTGTGTGTTTTTCTATCCAGGCATGTTTTCACTGCATTGACAGAGTGTTTGGGATCACTGTCATGCTGTTGTCACTGATTTTCTGACCAGTTCTTGTGCAATTTGGTATACCGCTTCTTGTTTCCTTTCCTTAGCAATGGCCTCTTGACATCCCCCCTTCCTCCAGGACCATTTCTGATGAAGCTTCAGTGAACAGTGGATGAAGGGTCCACTTTTAAGATGCATCTGACCCCCACTCAAGGGTCAGATGCATCTTAAAATTATTTCCTCCCTTGAGGACTTGTAGGTTGTGTTAAGTGGTTCAGCAAACATCAAGCGCTCTCCTTAAAATTCTTCATTCAAGAAGGAGAAGATGCCAGTTGAGGTGGTTCAAGCATCTGACTAGGATGCCTCCTGGAACATTTTACGTGAGGTATTCTGGCCATGTACTACCAAAGGAAGACTCTGTGGCAGAGCCAGGACTTTCCAGCATAGAGATTATCTCTCAGATGACATCTCAGCCATGGTGGTGTCAGCAGTCTGACCAGAGAAGTCCAGATATCTCTCAACCCAGCCACCTTTTCCAGCTCATCCAGGGACACACCGAGGCCGACTTCTCTGCTCAGACAGCTGCCCCCGTGACCTGAACCTGGAAGGGCAGCAGAAAATGAATGGATAAATGGATGGATCTTCTTAAAATGGTCAGATACAAGGACTGGAATAGTGTGAATTATTGAAAGAGGGTTTTCTTTTTACACTTTTAAAGACCTTCAAAAAGCCTGCAGATCTGTTGCTCAACATCACTTTTAAAAATTTGCAAAAAATGTAAAGAGGGTGGCTCAAGACTTTTGCACAGTCTTATAAACCTGTGAGTTCAGCATATTTTGAGCCTTAGTTGAACTTTCTGCACAGGATGACTTGGATAAAGAAGTAATACCTGCATGTTTTGAAGAATACAAGTATAGAAAGAAACATCTCTTTTGCACTGACAGGTACAACCAAAATATTGTTCAAATGCAGACAACTGTCTTTAGTCATTTGCTAAAACATCACAGCACCTTGTGTACAAGGAACAATAAGACAGGAGGTGTTCTGAAGGATTTCACATATTGTTTTGACAGCTTCAGTTGTCATCTGAGAATGAAGCCAAAGCAACAACTTTGCTGCTCAAATCGAAGAAGTTGATGACATTTAAATTTGTGTCTAACTCAAACAGGTGCTCATTTCTTGCTCTGGCATACAAATCTGCTGTATGTGCAGCATTTACAGCATATGGGTCAGAAAGGAAGAAGGCCTGTGTTGGAAGGTCGGCTTTTCAAACCTGCTTTAAAATTTGATTAGGGAAGGAGAACAAGTACCTATGTGCGCTCCCATGACAACAAAGATCAAAATGCCCTTGAGCTATCCAATTAACCTCCCACTGCTCCACTGGAGCTGCTCATTGGCCAGCTACTGAAAACAATGGCTATAGAATGATGCTCCCAGGTGTGAAGCGCTGTGTTTTGTAGCTACATAAAAAAACGTGTGGATAAAAGAAACGTGTGCCTCTCCAGCCAACCTTCCCTGAATAAAATCACAAGACAGCTAAGGTGTTCTGCAGCCATATAAGTAACTCTCTTATGCAGTAGAGCTTATTGCTAAAATTGCTGACATTGTTGCTGCTCTTGGTAACGCATTCATGTTTATTTTTTTCCCCTTAACAGAATTATGAGTGTGTAAGCCAAAGTGAGTTTTATTTAGCCACATATTTTGCCACTGCCAGAAGGCAAAGAGAATCTGGATAGCACAATATTACATTCTACAATAAAAGCCTTATCATCTTCACAACAAGGCTTTGTTTATGATTCATTCCTCCATGAGTGCAAACTAGGCCAGCAAAAAAAAAAAAAGAAAAAAATAGTGCCGCATCACTAACAACTTCGGATTTGAGCCAAATCATCTCCAGCATAAATGAAGAAGTGCTTTTAAAGTGCACTTTGCAATCTGCTCCAATGTTTGACACAATTGCCAGGTCTTTCGGCCCTCGCCTTGACAGTTGCAGCGAGCCAGTCTCCCACTAATCACTGCGGAGTATAGTACATCAGCTGCTGCTGTGTCTGCAAAGTGGGCCTTCCCCCCTTGGATTTAGTACAATGAAACCTCCACAGGATATATACTTTCTGACTGAGAGAGAGAGAGAGAGAGAGAGAGAGAGAGAAAAGGCGAGGTGTGTGGGTGAGTGTGAGACAAAGAGTGAGAAAAAGCAAAGCAGAATGAAAGGGAGAGAGATTAGAGAGTTTGGGGACACAGATGTATTTGCCATCCTTGACTTTGACTGGGGGAAACTATCAGACCCTCTACTTCTAAGTCAGGATGGGGATTAGATGGTTTTCTCTCTCTTTTTTTTTTTTTTTATTTGCACGCTGGGACCGGCTGGAAATGGCCGACCAGATGGGCAGCAAGCCTCTGGCTCCAACTGTTGATTTGTCTGTACAGCATGGGATGGATTGAAGGCTGAGAATTTGTGTGTGAGCGAGTCAGTGTGTTTATATTCTTGGTACGAGAGTGTATCAGTGTGATAAAGAGAAAGCTGCTGAAAGGCGTTTGGAGCTGGAGCTTGATCCAAATGGAGGAAGGACAGAGATAGAGGGAGGGAGACTAGCAGATCACACTCGGCTGGTGAGGAAGAGTGTAATGGGCACATTTGCCTCCCTTTACATACCCGTAACCCTGGCACCAGACAGTGGTCTTTGCAGGCTGCCATCCATGGCTGAGGCTACTCTGCTCCCAGCCATGTAACCTACCTCACTTGGCAGCAGATACAGCAATGCTCAGCCAGGGATTTCTGGAAACAAGCACTCTGCCGCCTGCGTGCCATGTTTATATGCAATCAAACCAAAGTTAATGGGAGAATTCTCCCCTGCAATACAACAAAACAGGGTTTTTTATCATTCTTACCCTCAGGGTTTATGGACACCATATCCACACACCATATGACAACCCTCAATGCAAATTTCTCTTCTGCAATGTCACGTGCTGCACCCCGCCACTATATCTTCTAGCTACAGAGCTCCCAAGCCATAAAATGTATACTGGAGAGGCTGACAAAAGCGCATAGATATATGCTCTCAGATACCCCTACACATAAGATTTTCTCTGAACTGGCATAAGAATGGAAGACAAAGCACAACTGAAAGGGCAACCTCACTCTGCGGATGTGCTCCAGCTTTTTAGTAGGAGCCAGTATTCTTTACCTCAGGCTCAGTTTTTGAAAATGGAACTGCAAAAGCATGTTTAGCATTTGCTTGAACCATCAAAACGAAACATGTCATCATCAATAAGCTATGTGTGTTCTGTCAGGCAGCATTTGCTGGCTGTGGTCTGCTGCTCTGATCAAGCAGAGTGCTCTCTAGTCTTCCCTGCAGATTGCAAAACAAAAACCTCCCCCAAAAAACCAAGCTATCCCAAAGTGGCTAGCTGTAGTGCTGTCAGAACTGCTAACACTGTTATGCTGTGAGGAAGGCGGCTAGTGAGCAATGATGGCAGAGTAATCTACATGATGTAATACGTGGGCTGGAAGAGGAAAAGTGGCTGGACTCCTGTGCAAATGGAAATGACACATGTCCACTACATGTTACAAAAATGAGTCAACATTATAGTGCGTTTAATTACTAAATGTCCAGTCCTCCATGCACAGCTGTTGCCTTTGCTGACACATAGCACTCAGCTGCTTAGATTTGTTTTTTAATATTCTACATATAAAAGACATTATCAGCTCCCATTGCTAGCTAACTGGCCTTATGTACCCATAAAATGAGACTCACTGACAAAACAAATAGTGCATCATCAAGTCATTCTATGTATCTGTCATCCTATCAGTGAGTCAAATTATAAATAACAAAATAACATGAAAATAACTAATAATAATAATAATAATAATAATAATAATAATAATACAATTGTGTGTAAATTTCAGGAGCCACCCTAATCCCTTTATATTTTGCTTCCAATGAGTACCTTATTTAAAGTGGCCTTAAGTAATACTTTCTATTAGTATGTCAAATCTTTTCTTTGGACATTGGCTGCTTTTTGACTGGCCACCTGCCACAAACATACAGAGCTTGTTTCCATTTCTGTCATTATTTGAATCTAGAGACCATGTCAAATGTTGTCTGACAGGCATAAAAGAATATTTTTGCATCAACAAGATGACTATCAAAGAGCCATTAGGTGACAACAGCATGGTATGCAGTGTGTCAATAAAAGAAATTGAGGAAACTGGACAAGTGGAAGATAAAAGAAGAAGTGAGAGCGATAGAAAAACATCTGCAACAGATGAACAGTGTTTGAAAGTCATTTCCTTAAGAGATAGGAAAAAATCCAGCAAAGACCTGACCTGAAGCCTCGTCAGAAATTGTATCAATTTTAAAATTTTTGGTTCAGTCATTACACAACAGTGAGTGTCTACAGTTATCTGTAAAACATGGTGGAGACTCACGGTATGGGGATGCATTTTAGCCAGCGATGTTGGGGATCTTTGTCAAGCTGATCAAATTATGAATATAGAAAAATCACATTTTCATCCATCAAGCAGCACCATCTGGAAAACATCAGATTGTCAGTGGCTTCATTTCTTAGTATGATTGTGATCCCAAACACATTGCCAATGCAGTAAAAGCATACCTGGATAGAAAAAAAACACCATGGACCTCATGGATTGGTGATTATTGAAGCAGTGTGGGATCATCTTGACAGAGAAGGGAACAAAAACCACCCATATTGGAAGAAAGGGCTTTGGAAAGTCTGGAGAACTATAGAAATGACAAGAAAGCTTGCCTTAGAGAATTCAGACTGTGTTAAGAAATAAGGTGGTCATGTGAAATATGCGCTTCTAAGTTTGCTAGAATTGTAAAAACCCTGTTTTTGTCTTATTAAATTGTGTGTGTGTCCTGTAATTTATTTAAAAAATATTCCACTAATTTAAACTTGCACTTGAACACTTTTTGTAAAATTCAGCAAAATTTCAACATGGATCAGAGCCAAAGTGGAGCATCCAGTCATCCAATTCAAAAGAAGCAAATGTATTTATTCTGCCTGAATTTAATCTTGTTGGCGTGTTATGGCCACTGAGGGGAACCATTGCTGCCTACAAGAGGAGATAGATCAAAGCAGAAAGAAATGTGGCTGAACCTTATTCACACCTCCACCCACATAGCTACTACTACAAAGGAGACAGTTGAGAGGAGTGAGCACTTTCTTTACTTCCTGGATGGAAATTTTTCTACCAATGTGTAAGTTCATATCAAAAACTTAGGTGCCTGAAATTTACTGTTCTTTCAAAATGAATATAACTTACTCTGAGCTGTCCTGTTCCATGTTGGTTTCTAGAAAATTAATATGAATTTCTTTATTATTCTGTGTAGTATTTCTTCTTTACTGAACCACAATTAACACAAACTGACTAATTCTACTCAGTTTAACATAAAGAGCACATTTGTATAAAAAACAAATAACAGTTTTTCATAACTACTCTCATACTTTTGTTGTCATATTTAGTTGTTTTTTTTTATATTTTCTATATTCATTTCAAATTCCACCTACTTATTGCTGACTGAAGGCTTATCTAGTCTAGTCAAATGATCAAAAACGTTCCGGTCATTGTTTGGTTTACACCCAAAACGTTACTTTCATCATTTTATATATTTTTTAATTTTTTAATTTTCTAAATGAAAATCGTTACAGTGACTGGTATAATTCATTATAAGGCAGGCATTAGACTTGGCACAGTAGAATGGTATAGTAGACTGTGTGCAGTAGAATGAAACTTTTAAAGGAAATATTCAATTACTAATCATTTGGTACTATTGGGAACAGCTTGATTCTGTATGGTGTATGTTAGATTTGTATTGTTTATTGACATTTATGCTTAGAAATATTTACTCATATATGCTTATAAGTATATAATCATTTGTAGATTGAAAGAATGTCTAATCCTAGGAGGTCTGTAACAACTCTGTGTAGCATGAAGAGGGGGGTGCGTTCACTCCTCTACAGAGTGCTCTGGCATAGATCACACACCTCCTGGGAGAGGTCGTATCTTCTCTTGCTGATATATGGTACAGTAAACACACGTATATCTGTTTGAGTGTAAGAGCCTTTTGTTTAGATGGACCGCTAGACTCCTGGCACCAGCTTTGGGGAGTCTTCACAGGGTCACATCTTGACCCCACACACACATACACACACGCACACACACACACACTTACACAACGCACAGGCAAGGTACTCTTTGTGTGTATGCATACGTCGTATGTTAATGAATCTATGCATATTCATGTGACCTCAATAAAAGAGCAGTGTTACGGGGGAGCAGACGAGAGCAACTGGGGTCAAGCGAAGGAACGGCACTTGTCGTGGTTCTCTTCCTCATGCATGAGTAACACGAAGAACTTTGCCTACTTGTGTCTTGCTTTTGCTGTGCAAATAAATTATCTTGAACGTTCCAGCGAATAGGTTCAAACTACAAACCTATCAGTGTACAGCTCATATTGTCGTCAGCTGTTTGTGTTGATTGTTACACATATCTTTTCAGTTATTTTTAAGTGTTGATCTAACTACAAATCAAAAGCCTTAATAGCTTAATTATTATTAAATTACAACTAAAATGATTTTAATAGAATAGCTCTTTATTGTCATTGTTACAAAAAAAATGAAAGGCAGTTTGGCATCTCTCCATGTGTTTGAAGTACACAACAGCTAAGTATTTACACAATAACACAGACAAATTTACATTTACACAAGAAAGTTATAAATACACCTGCATTTAAGCAGCATTAACTAGTGTTAACTAGCAGTGTTAAACCACACAATTGCACAGGCCGAAAAAGTGGAAAGGACTGATAAGCAAAACAATAGTTTATGTCAATGGAACAAACTGCCACACCCACGGTTTGCAGTATTTACTTGCAAACGTCTAGGTCGATCATGGTTCTTTGTACCTGGCATGCAAAAGTCCAGTAACATCCTCTGCCCACTGTTCTCTGATAGTGATGGGATTTCCGGCTCTTTTGGCTCGGCTCACTAAAAAGAGCCGGCTCTTTTGGCTCCGAACCGGCTCTTCAGGTTGTTTTGTTGCTTTAATTAATTTATCATTAACAATAATATAAAATTATGCAGAAAAGGAATTACTAATGTAAAAAAAGTGGTTTTATTTATATATGTTTATATATGGCCCCTAGAGACAAAGCACGTACAAACTCTAAAGCATATACACACACTCCAAAAAGCACGTACAAACTCCAAAATACATTTCTAGCGTTAACTGAACTTCCAAAACAGAGCTACCCAGATCACTTAAATTACACAATTGAAAGCATGTGTGTATTGTTTGTGTATTTATAGACAAGCACTCATATTTATTCAAATAATTTTTAAAAAAGTTCATTTACCTGTTACTATCACACACCAAATCCGGTTGTTGATACTTCCTGGCTTGTGTAGCCACTAGGTAACAAAAGCTCAACACTGCGCCTAGCATTCTGGAACACTTCTGTTGTCTTTTGTACGTGATTCTGAGTTTTTATGTGTTTTGGAGTTTTTACGTGCTTCAGGGTTTGTACATGCTTAGGAGTTTGTATGTGTTTTGGAGTTTGTACGTGTTTTGGAGTTTGTACGTGCTTTGTCTCTAAGGGCCACCATAAATATACTTTATTTATTCACTCCACATAACATGTAATAAATAAATCATATAATACAAAAAACAACTATTTACATTTTAAACTTTTAACTATTTAAATTTCAGCTTTTGCCTTTTAAACAAATTTAACGTGAAACAACACAAAGCACTGCAAACCACAACACAATTAAATATAAATTAAAATATTAAAACAAAAAGAAGATGCACATTCTCTGTCATATGGGCCTGCATGATTTCTGAATCCTTTATCATCTGCAACTGAAAATAGTTGTGGATGATTACTATACCTTTCTAATGTGAAGTTGTTGTCCCTTGCTCTCTTTCTCTCTGGCTCTGTTCCTGTGATACTGCGAGTGTAATTAACGCCCCTCCCCCCTCTTCCCAGCGCAAAGTACAGGCCGCGCGTGCGGAGTGTAGCGGAAAAAAGGGCGAGAGCGAGGGTGAGAGAAAGGAAAAAAAAAAAAAACCTACGTGACGGCTCGTGATAAGGAGCCGGCTCGCGTTTTTCACGTCAAAGAGCCGGCTCTGAGAGCCATTTCGTTCGCGAACGACCCATCACGATTCTCTGAAACCTTCTGGTAACTATTAAAATGCACGTGTAATATGAATGTACAAATGTTAAGTGCAATTTACATGTCTAATAACAATGAATTATTTTAGTGAGTAGTTTCTATATTCAACTACAACAGAAGAATAAATAAATAAATAAATAAGTGATTTTTGCTTGAAACATGTAATTCAATCACTATACAGAGGTTTTGGGTTTTTTTTGTTTGTTTTACCGTAGGTAGTTTATTGGCTAAGATTCATCAAGATTTAAGCAGGCACCTTGGAACAAACATACAGACACGCATATGCCACTATTGATTAGCATGATGATGATTTTATATCTGTAGATTCAGAAAAACCCATTTGGTGTAGTAAAAGGCTGTCATGATTTCAAAGAGAAAATTGCAATTAATTTTCAAGTTTCAGTTTGATCCCACTTTGTTTCGCCACTTTATGTAAATGACTGTTTTTCACATTGCATTTTTCTGCCTTCTGCAGACTGCAAACACCAAGTCTGCAAAAGTACACTGCTCTCAGAGATGCACTGTGTCTGCACTGTGCTTTATTCTAAGAAGTTAACGGTGGCAGTCACACTGTTCGTGGTGTGAAAACACATTGTTCTTTAAAGTCCTGCATCATTCTCTCACTGCCTGTGATTTTTCTGAAGGGGAAACCACTGGGGTCTAGAGGTTAAAGGGATTAATTATACATAATAGCATGACTCAATTAATGTGAAAATCCATGTGCAATTACTTAAAGTGTAACCATAAGCACAGCAGTATGTAGTAAATAGATCTTATGCTCTGATTCAGAGTTTACCAACTGCCTATATTTGTTTTTTTTCACAGTTTTATGATGTGATGTTGAACGGCCTAATGATTATAGTGCCTGATAATCACATTAATGGGAGCTTTATTGCATTACAAAGGCTAACCGGTGAACATTTCCATTCTTGATTCTCATAAAACATTTTTTTTGTGAAGTGTGAAGTATTCGAACTACACATGAGCCAGGATCCACAGCACACTCCAGCTTTAATCCATAGGGGTTTCATTAATTCTGTTCTGCAAAAAGAGGATCAAGCTAATTTGCCCCCAACGGTCCGACCTCGCTGTTCATTAAAAGTAGCATCAGAGAGACCAATTAATCAGTGTTCCTTTAATCTGTCAAACAGGAAAAAGAAAAAAATAATAATACTGCGCTTTTCCCTTCACAGACGGACACAGTCATCTGAGAATTCAGGGGTTTTTTTTCCCTAAATATTTTTTTTCTTGTATGCTTGTCGTAGACACGCCTGTTTTTATCCCTGAGCAAGATGTTGTATTTTTTTAAGTAAGGCATGCCAATTATGATGCTGCAAATTATCAGCTGAAAAAAAGGCTGATTACTTCCTGCTTAAGTCAAAATTCTCACCCCGAGGTAATACTTTCTCATAAAACTGTGTCAGCTAAAAGGCTGTCATTTGCAGCTCCTAAAAATAATTGATTTGCTGGAAATAAAACTGTGCTTCGTGTTTTACATGATGTTTACACAGTTGTCCCAAAGGTTTACACCGTTTCCTGTGTTCGTGCTAAGCATTGCTCACCATCCAGTCATTAATTTTGCTTATTCTGGTATGGGTCACAGGGGCAAGAGCTTAAAAGGAGCTGCCCAAACCTTACTTTCCTAAGCCACATCCTCCAGCTTATCTCAAGTCATTTGAGATGCATTGTCCATGAGTCTGCCCTAAGCATTATGTGATTTTCCCTGTTGGTGTTGTTACTGGATCATCAAAATTAATGCTGGTCCGTGTTCAACATTGCAAGTCACAGATCACATTGTAGTGATGTAATAATTTTGCAATGTGGAAACGCCATCACATTGCACGCTAAACCTGAACCTTAATTCCATATCCCTAACAAAAGCCCTTTAACCCCCTAAACATGATCAAATCCAAACCTCCAGCCCCAACCCTGACCCAAACTTGACCCTTTTTTGGATTTTCTCCTGAATGGACATTTGCGGATTTTTATTCCATGTCGCAAGACTTATAACTCATAACAATGTGACTGGTCACCTGCAATGCTGAATCTGAACATAATGATCGAGGAACAACACCAACACTGGGATATCAGATACACCCAGATGTCTCTCCTTGGTTCAAAATTCCTGAAACACCTCACTTAGGATGGCCAAGCCTCCTTAACTGCTCCTGTTTAGTTTAAAAGGAGCAGTGGCTCTGAGCCCATCTGAATGACTGAGCTCCTCACACTGCCATTACCTCGCACAAAATACCGAGCAGTTGTGGAGCTGAAACCTGATCAGTTAGCTGACAAATAATTAAGCATCAGTACTGTCAACTGTATAAACATTTTGTACATTTTAAAGCTAATTTAAACATTTTGGAAGTGAGGAAGTGGTCACCTTTCTTTAATTGCAGTGGGGTTTTCTTATCATATTTTCCATTTACTTATCAGTTAGCAATATAATCAGTTAATGAAAAAGTTTGAAGTTGCTGAGAACTTAATTTAATTGTGACATCCTTCATTCCTCTTTCTGTTTGACATTTTTTTTTCTCATCTGTTTATCAGTCCTGGTGATTGCTTTTACTTTTCTTATTCGACGTCGTGTTATTGTTCCTTTTTACTGCTTTCTTTCTTTTTTAAATTGCTTTTACAACAGAAAAGTCATGAGGAAAAGTCATGAGCCACTGGCTCAGATCAACTGCCACTATATTACAGTGTTGGAGTACTCAGGCCTAATAAGAAGAAGTTACAATAGAAGATACTTTAAAAGAAAAAGCAAAGAGATGTCAAAAATTATAAGTAGTTGTGATTTATACCTATTCCAGGTAAGTTGCACTATCTTACTCAACAACTGTTCTGGTTAGCTGAAGGTCAGACTGAGGAGTGATGCTGACTAAAGCATCCAGCATTCACAGTTGGTGCTGCTCTGATAATTGTGTGAGTCCAGTCTAGAACTTTAACCTCTGCTTGTCAGTGTCAGACAACACAACTGAGAGTGAAGAGGTCTTATTTGACCTACATAGGGTCTCTTACCCTCCCACAAGGTGTTTATGCCCTCTGTTTGAAAGGATGCTTTACATTTACCACCAGCTAATGCAGACGGTGACATGAATTGATTCTCTGTATCGATCCGGGCCATGCTTACCAGACCTCAACATATTGCTGAGTTATGTTGGAAGTTTTTATAATGACTTTTTGGCTGGAGCCAAAAAGATCTTCAATAAACATCAGAATTTATTTGGAGAGGAGAGGAAGTGCTGCAGCCCAGCATCAGCATTGATGACAGTCTTTGAAAAAGACAGAGGCGCTAGCAAAGACAGAATAACTAAAAGCACAGAATAAAAAGAACTGTCCCAGAAACCATAGATGCTTTTTTTATTGCTGAAAACTGTGGGGAAGAAGTGGGCCTCATCATTGCTCAGTCCACATGAAATCTCACAAATTCATTTTCTGCAACAAATGCTGAAGGTCACATAGAGTTATGAAATGGCTATATTGATTCTTCATAGAATCAGAAGTATTACCAACAAGCGGTCCAAATGTTTGATTTCTCATTCAATAAACTCCACTTATTATGGAGACATTCAAACATTTCACTGTATCTGCAAGGGAACATTTAACACAGACATGTCTTTTAAAAGATATACATACCTACGCATTACAAAAGTAAGAAAAATAATTAGGTGGAGCTACTCAGGAATGGAGGTTCAATGTCCCAAAAGCTCTGAAAGCCTTTGCAAATACCTTGTCTTGAACATGAAACTAATCAAACCATGGAGGGACCTGTGCAACATGAAGCTTTTCCCATTAGCTACTTCACCAGGCAATTTATTCAGTTTGTACAGTAAAGATTCCAGTTTTGCCTTCCACTGTCCAAAAGTGTTAGCAAATGGAGGCCAGAGTATAAATTGCTCTCTCTCTCTCTCTTAAGCTGAGTTGGGTTGTGAACTTCCTGCCATCATTGCTACATTTTGCTGTTGACTTATTCCAAGCTTTCAACTGAGCCGAGGCACAGGGGAGTTTTGTATTTTTAAGGTGTGTGTTAGAGACAAGCTACTAGTCTGCTGTTACCATGGAATATGTCTGACCTATGAAAGAGGCTCAAAGAGTTAGTACAAGTTTTCTTTAAGTAAAACAGAAAAAAGCAAATATCCATGCTCTTATTTTCCCCATTTATGCTTTCCTAAGTCACACACTCATTGACACTGCAATCTCTCAGACTAGTTGCAGTGTATCTGAAGCCAGCCACTACTGTGCAAAATTTTTAAATACATAATTGGGTTTGGATAATTTGTTGACGGTTCTAGCAAAAAGTCAAAATTAGAAAAACAAACAATTTGACATACACAGGAGGCTGCTGATGTTAAATAGTGGTTGTTGCTTAGGTTTGTTTTTGCATGTGTGTTTTTTAATCCCTTCAACGAAGCCAAATTTCTTTTATAGCGGCTGGACATATAAATGCAGCAGCCGTTTATGGCACAGACAAGTGTTTTGTTTTCACATTTGACATCGTTACCAACAGCTGTCACATAAGAACGACACCGCTGCGTCCTCACTGTTTGTTCTGAGCCATCAACCTGACTGATCATCAAAGCTGTAATGGACTCGTATCAGATAGACTAAACACGACCCAAAACACTGCGCGGTGCTCTGACAAAAAGCCCAGACTTTCTCAGCTATAATATATCAACCCAGTTAATTTTTTCCTCTGTGCAATTTATAATATTCATCCTTGCGGATGACTAACTTCACAGAACTCTTCCATTTTTCCAAAGAAGCAATTACCTGATGTCGTAGTATCTGTCACGTCTGGGGCAGTAACAGATTAAACTAATTTCAGAACTGACCTTGATTGTGGAAGCCTCATGCATTTAGGTGCTAAGTGAGTAGCTTCTCCACGTATCCATTAATGAGGTACCAACAGCTAATTATGCAAAACAGGTGTCATAGTGGGAGACTCATCCACACACTGCTTGCAGTTTTCTTCCTTATGATGTTCTAGATGGGCCTATTTAAGGAAGTTTTATGCTCATCAAATCACCTGGAAAAATTCCACTTTCTTTGCATGGACAATTGTAATATAATGAGCAATACACAAAACATTATGTTCCTTCAACAGGCAAATTGTAATACAGCAGAAAGCAAACATGGTGAAAAGGTGTATTGTTCTACAACGTCAGCTTTGAATTCCTGGATATGATGAGCATGGTCAATGCTGTGGCACCAATTATAAGGGGGAGAAAAAAACGGCAGGCGCAGATGAGAATATGAACCATGGAACATCAATGGATCAGTGCACTCAGATGGGAAAATAGCCAACATTAATAAGAATAGCACTGAGCCATTAAACATTTAAAATTGCAGAGCCAGTTGAGAGGGACAAGCAAAGAATTTTAAGGAGGGTTATAAAGCTATCAGCCAAACCATGCATTCTGCCTCACTTAGTACTGAGACTTTCCTCTACCAAAGAACCCGAATATTCCATTGTGACTTCTTTGTAAAATGGGTTTCACATTTAATGTGCAAGAATAGCACTGCACAGAGGAAGGCCTTTGTGTTCAGTGGAAAAACGTGGCTGTACACAAACATAATAGCATGTGCAAGTGAATGTGCAGATATGTCCAGTGGCATTTTAAACATTACTTATATCACTGCTTTAATTTACATATGTTTTCTATCTTCAGATCAAGAGTAGACTGGAACAGCCAGGGATCAAACCACCAACCTTCCGTGCTCACAAAGTGATCTTCTTTCAGTGTGCACTTGAATTAATCTCACACCCTCTCACCTAGTTTTTGTTTAATTCAGATGATGTGGCGTTTAGCTCATGTGATACAGCCCTCTATGACTCTACTTCTTCATCAGATATCTCTAACACAGATGGACCTATAACCCGGAGGCGTGCTTTGGACCTGCTGAAAATTGGATGATGCCATGTCACAGCACGATGTGGTAGCCATATTGGTTAAAATGAAATATTAAACTGCAACAACATTACCACATTACCACAAAACAATGTATGGAAGCAAGACAGTTCAGTTCACTTCTGAAAAGGCACATCATTGGTCAATGACATTCAATGTGATGACACACAGCTTGTAGGGTTTTCCATTTCACAGGAAGATGAGACCGCATAAAGGTCCTGATGTAATGCTGCTTTGTAGTGCATATTTAAAAAATGTTACAGAAGCCAACAATCAACAAGAAAGCTTAAAAGAATAGGACCGAGAATATTATGATGATCCTATGTGAAGAAAATAAACTAAAGGTTCCAATCATGCTAGGTGGGTAAATTCTTTTCCTCCCATTCGGCCAGCACACACAACCAATCCCAAAGCTCTTTAAGGAGCTGTGAATCTCAGCAACTCCTATTTTTCTACTAAAACTTTAATTCAAGAAAACATTTTGTTTGAGCTTCCCACAAGGGCACATAACACTCACTTGAATTGTTTTGTTTTATGAATTTTATCAATTTTTTTTTTTTAAATTATATAACACTAAACTTTTAACAAGCTGAGTGTTACATAAAAAGTGTTATTTTACAAGAGTTCTCATGGTGGACTTTTACATGACAGTTATAAGCATAAGTAACAATGACTGATCAAGACCATTGCAGTGATTTGCCAAGTAGATAAAATAAAAAAGAAACTTTAGTTGACACCAAATAATGATGTCAATCTGGTCAGCACTACATATGTGTCCACATTAAAACTGCTGCTTAGGATTTCATAATGTCTGAAACTTTACAATCTGAGGATCTCATCAGTGACAGTTGTGACTGGATACATACTTTGTCAGTCATCTCTGGTGTGAGCTCGGGGTCACCTGTATCTTTGTGTTATTCTGTTCATCCTTTCTATCTCAGACAAAAAGACTTGCATGCTTTTTAGTGTGATGCATATGCTGAAAAATGGTTCAAACGTTATACTTTATAAAATCCATATTTCCATCCACGTTGTTAGCCTGTGCAAAGCTGGCAGCATGAAATTTGTCTCACATCAACCAATTGGGCATGTGATGTGATCTGGGCTTTTTTTTGTGCCTCAGCCTTTTCTCCCAATTTCCCTTATTTAAGAATGACTTCTTGACATTCACCTTTCCTCTGAGACCATTTCTAACAAGGCCTCGGTGAACAGTAGATGGATCAGCAGAAGAGCCAGGAGCATCTCTCAGGTCTTTGCTGGATTTTTTTTTCCTATTTCTGAAGGACATTCAGATACTGTTCAGTGGGTATTCTTCTTTTGTCCATCACTTGTGCAGCTTCCTCAGTTTTGTTTTTAATGTCATGCTGCACACCATGCTGACATATGCCAGGTTTTCAGCTAACAGAATCATCTTGTTGGTGCAGAAATGCTATTTTATGTCTGTCAAACCATCTGTCTTATCTTTTGACATTTTTCCTAGATTAAACTGAAGAAATGGGAAACAGATGACAGGATTTGGGGACAGGCTGCTATTAACAAAGTGCCTAAAGATACAATTTTGCTAAGTTTATTGTTATGTGTAGGTTGACATTCATACACTGAGTTAGATGCCATTTTTATGAATAATTTATAGGTCAGATTTAGGGGACTTAAGAAACAAAGAAAAAACCTCTGAAAAGGTACAAGAGCTGGACTGAAAATGAGGAGTTCAGAAAGGGTTGGCTAAAGACTTCTAAATGACTTTTTTATTCATCACCCTGAAATCTGTTTCACATTCATCACTGCCCCAGGATAACTGTTAATAACTTTGTTAATCAATTAACTCTTCAAGCACCATAGGGACATTTTTTAGCTGAGGAAATGCCCAAACTGCTGACATGCTGATATGCCTCAGCTTTTCTTTGTGTTTAATGCTATTTAGCAAATATAAACTAGAAAAATGCTGTGCAACCATGCCAAGAAGGGACAGGTGCTGGGGGGGAAGGCAGACAGCAAAAGAAAAGGATCAATGGCTTTCACTCTGCAGGCCTCCTGTTGTGCATTGCACCAGTGGCACCACAGCGTGCGAGCCATTTATCATTTTCGTTTGTTGTTTGCTCAATGTAACTGTGATCAGATGCTAAATTAAAATTGGGGAACATAATAAACATTACATCTACCTAACAACATATTTACATTGTCACTGCAGGCATGATGGCATGCTGTGCAAGCTCAAAGTAGGGCTTCACTGAAAAAATACTCTGGCCTCTTATTTATCCTTCACTGTCATAAGGACTCACCCTTTACCTCTTTGGAGTTGGCATGATCTCACTGTATGATCTGTTGTTTTCATAACAAGATTATATTCTGAATCTTCCAGAAGGCTTAACGGGATTGTAAAAGGCTTTAAATTATATTAAGGCTTTGGCTAAAATGCAGAGCAAGATCAAATTATTTATACTTAAAATAGATAAGAATTGGACACTATCTGCATACATATTTAATTAAATGTACTGAATTTAGTATAGACTGAACTATGAATGATAAAAGACGTTAAAAAGCTGTTGGTGCTAAAATGATGGGTGCATGATGGGTGCTTATCACCTCAACAGGGTTGCACCCTCGCAACGTATTGAGAACTGGATGAGCAAAGAGCAAGTGACAGAACAGCAGTTAACGGAAATTACATGAATCATCAAACACTGAAAATGTACACTTCTCGCCTGAGAAATCCATGCAAAGCTTTTCAGGACGGGGTTATAATCACACCAGATCCTTTATTACATCAGAATGTCAAAGCAGCCAAGTGCTCTTCACAACCCCCATTTAGACAATTCAGAAGCCCACACTCTCTTTGACTGCAACTGTGTGGGCTCTATGTAATGACAGTTGTGGTAACCTTTACATGTCATCTGTCTTGAACAATTTGTTTGATCTCCCAGCTCACTACAGTGCAAAAATAACATTTAAAAAAAAAAAAAATCCGTTCGACTGGTCTGAGAACAATCTGGTCCCGTGCTGAGTAATTAATGCAGTATGCAAAACGTTAAGCTTTTACTAACTCTTGCATTTCAAAGTATTTTCTAAAACAGCGCCTGTTTCCTTTCAGCTTGGTCCCAGGGAATACAACAGGAGTCTATCAGTCTGGAATTGAGCACGCTCCATGAAAGATCAGACAACAGATCAATACTCAACATCCTTAAGGATGAGCCTGCTAAGACAAACAGAAAGCAAAGAAGTGCTTTGATATACAGGGAAGGTAGGAATAGCAAATCATCTCAGACAACAAGGCTAACAAGTCTACCCACCAGTGCTGAAACGAAGATCAATGGGGATAAGGTACAAGCTAGAATTTATTTTGAAACACATTTCAGGGGAAAAAAGAAAAAAAATGCATTGAATGCAAAGACAAAGGATAACAAATGATAACATGAAATTGTACGTGCGCACATGTATGGAACCTCATTATAAAGTTCACATAACAGACCATGATTAAATACACACCGGGGTTCAAAACAACTAAATCACAGATTATGAAATTACAACTGCAGTGATGCAGGTGCTGCACTGTGGGGCTTTTGATTATCTGCAAAACACAGTTCCAGGAAACAGCGATGCTGTTTAGATATGACTTACGCCAGTCAGGGCAGAAAAGAAGTTAAAGATTGGTATGACTATTTTGTACATCACATTGACTGCTAATAGAGCTCTTTTTTTTTTTCTTTTCAATTGAGTCTGGAGGGAGTGAGCCATTCAACCAAAATTGTCTGTGCATGGTTATTAACAAATCCTGTCTATTTCTGAGTCTCTCATGATGGCAGTTTCAATTGGACAGCCCTACACTGCACACTAGAGCACAAGATGGAAGATCAGATCAGATTTGTGAGTTTCTGTAGTCTGTTGGAGATTTTTCTTTTCTGTTTTTCCCCCCATTTGCTAGAACTCTTTTGACCCACTCGGGCAGTGAGAGGTAACTCAGTAAAAAGCCACTATTTCCACTCACTTGTGCTTAAATCACTTCTGAACAAGCATGTAATTTTCCAAGGTGGCAATGGACTAAGTAGGAAAAAGGTGGGTTTTAATGGGCAAATGCTTTCAGGCATCATTGAGTTCTGGTTTGCTTCCCCACAACCTTGGGGAAAGAGTGTGTTTACCTTGCCATTTCAGAAGAGTGTATTTACATCAAACAACCTGCAGTGAATTGGATCAAACAATCTCCAAAACTTAAATTCATGAGCAATGCTCACCGGCCAGACTATGTATTAGGCATTGATTTTCAAGTTATTCTGGCATTACTGGAAGCAATTGTATTAGTGAATTAGTCATTGCATGGCATTCTGTATGATTTAGGCAACCTTTTTGATACATAGACACCAAAAACAAAACTGATGGCAGTGCGTCAATGAACACCAAAGAAATCTATATGCTTGTTCTCTCAAGTTTAGTAATCCAAGGCTTTAAATCAACTACAATTTCTGTAGATATTTGTGCCAATGGGTACATAATTTTGAGTTTAATCTGTAATATTTTGGTTGTGGTTGACTTGGTGGCAGCTGGTGGCAGCAGTAAGTGTTTATTTAATTGAGAATTTGGGGGTCACCAAACAGTTGTTGAGCAGCTGCTTTGACTGAGCGTCTGTTTATGACAGTCAAATAACAAAAGCCAGGCAGCATTGTTTTCTCATACTATGTGCAAATATAATATGATTCCATGCCCACTGAGTGAGCAATTAAACAAGCAGTTACCATGCCGAGATACGCTGTTTATTGTTCCTTAGGCAAATCTTTGTTTACTGCGACTGCTCCTTCTTATTCCATTTCTATCTGCAATATTTAAAACTAGTCAGCTGTCAAATGTGAAAAATGGCCATTTTCTTGTTTTTACATGAACTGCTATGACTGTTTCACGGTCAAAGTCAGCAGATTCCCCTCCTTTGCCTTCTAAACACTTTGAAAATGCATCAACAACAGCAGAAAATGTTGCGTGTGTAGAAGCCCCCGCATATCATGGATGACCAACCAGGGAAAAAACTATGGAATGAAACAAGGGTTTCTGTTGCAGTTACAGTTTATTTAACTAAACTCTAATGTGGTCCATGTTACTTATTGTTCCTAATATAAATAAAATAAAATAGATGAACAATGTGATATGTGAAGTGTTTCTTCCTCTAAAGTGTGGCAAGCCAGAACAGTATTCTTATCTCATCCACATCTATCACAACTGAGGTCTTCTGGTCCTCATCAGCTTCTATATCTGTTTTGCAGAACAGCAGCAGGACCCATGCATTGCCTTGGTACTTGATGATGAATTGTGGGATTGCCTTTGATTTGGCCTCCAGTGTTGACTTCCACAGTCCCAGTGAGTTCCTGATGATGGTAATTAGCACTGCGGTATCCATGTGTGGGGCATTGAGACGTAGTTATTCCAGGCAGTGCTCAGATTTATCTGTCTGATCTAGTCCTGATATTCTGCTTTATGAACCTGGAGTTGGTGCTTTGTTCCGCTGATGTTATTTTCTAATGACTTTCTGAGCTGCACTCATGTATTGACTCATGTATTCAGCTGGGTTGCTTCCATGTTGTGCAGAGGCAGGTTAATGGTGGGTAGTTTAATGGTGTTATACGCTTATGGGGATCCTTCTATCCTGTGTTAGCCAGTATAAATATATACATATATACTTTTACAATGGTTTATGCACCTATTATCTGTGGTTAGCTGTATGCGTTAGTTATTTCTCTGAGACAAGACCTTGAGCTTCAGACTGCTCTGAATGCTCACTTTGGTTTATTTTTTCAGCTTCTGGATCTGCATGATGTAAAAAATATAAATGTGTGCATTTGAGCAAGACCTACCAACCTTGTGAGGTACAACTAAAGGTACATCAGGCAGAAATCATGCTCCTGCACATAAAAGGTCCAGCTTTTGCACCTACTCCTTGTCAAATTGTTATATTTACCAAAGTGCTAACTAATTCAGGTTTAGTTGTGTTTCTGTTAAGTTTTTCTAAGCTTCTTGTCTTCAGAGTATCTCCCTGTCTGGAAACCATTTGTTGAATTCAATTTTCACAGCTTAAGAGATAAGGAGCCTACCCTGGCCCAACACCTTAATTTACTCTCCCTTCTGTGTTAATAAAGCTACTAAACTTGACTCAGAGCCTTCAGTCCAAACATCTTGTTAACCATAAAGTTGGTTTGAACAAAGCATGGCAAAAGGAGCTGAAATCTCTTGTTTCATACAGTGGATGAATTGAGTTGCTGCCCAAGGCCCAGAATATCTAAACTAAGCACTGTATTTTTAAAAACTGTGAACCACATAAAGCTTCTCTACTAGACTCCAAAAATAAAAATCTCGAACTGGGAATGAGAACAATCTGTCTCATTTTAAGAGGTGCTTAGAGCATCTTTGTAAGGTTGGAGTGGTTGTGGAGTAAGACGGAAGGTTTTAACTCAGAAGGTTGTAAGACAGACTCATGGCCTGTCTGTGAGCTATGTATTTTTGCACCCCCAAGCCACCAAAAAAAAAAAAAATACGGGATCTTTTACAAGTGCCTCTATGCGATGAATAGGGAGATGGAAAGAGCCATCTTACTATTGCCATGGCACACCAGAGACATCGACAGTTACCTTGTACATATCTATGAGATGCTGATACACTAAAATGGTAAATGGTAAATGGCCTGCATTTGTATAGCGCTTTTCTAGTCCATAGGACCCCAAAGCGCTTTACACTACATTCAGTCATCCACCCATTCACACACACATTCACACACTGGCGATGGCAAGCTACATTGTAGCCACAGCTGCCCTGGGGCGCACTGACAGAGGCGAGGCTAAGAAGGAGAACAGGCTGCAGTACCTGTTAAGTTTATGATAATCTGAACAATAAAAAGTGAGCCTGAAGAGAAAGGTCCAAGAAGAACATTTATTTATTTATTGACTGAACAAGCAGAACGATGGGTGCCTAAACCACACTCTCGGCCCAAATACAAACAAATTGCTTTTCATTGTCCCATCTGATTAAATCCCCACCTGTTTACTCTCTGGCACCTGCACCTAACACAACTTGGCAAAGCAAATTTTTTTGGAAGATTACTTGACAACTGCAGCGTTGCTTCAGCCAGTCATTGTGTCACGGCTAAAGAAAAAGTGAACCCAGCTGTGCAGTGCTGCTTTAAACCCGTGTCACAATGACTGCCTGAGCGGTTTAATCTCCACAAAACATTTTCACATTTCAGTTTTTGTAATTTAACACCTCGGCTGCAGATTAATTAACTTTGTCAGTTATTGAATATCAAATAAACACTGTATATGCTCGGACATAGTAAGCATATGACACTGCACACCAAGGGAGCATGACTGAATGTGTTGATGTAATCAAAGGCAATATTTTAATTACAACTAAATAGTCTTAAAGAGAAATGAACTCTATTCCTGTCGACTTGAGGAGTCCCGTAGGAGGCCTGCTGCTCACTTTAAAAGTAATAGTTTTAATTAGTCATTATATCATAGTGTGAACAACTGTGTTAAAACGGATATAATTACCATCTTCAGTGAGTTGATTATGCTAATAATTGCATATATGGAGGTTCACTGAGCTTTATTTTAATGGGTGTATAGAAAGTTCTAGAAGACTGCTGAGCACATTTGTCAAAATATGGCACCTTTGTTCCATTGATCTCCAGGAACCACTTCCTGTGGGAAACCTCGAGGCCCTCCGTAAATGTCTGACACTTGATCAATTTAAACAGAGATTAAAAGAGGCTTACAGAGTTCCAGTGAGATCTTCCAACACCTTATTTTCCATGTTACCTATAACAGGCAACAGTGTGCACTGGGTTGTTCCTTTATGCAAAATACAGCCAGTGATTAATGCGCTCTATTTGCATGGGGAAGTGAACATAGTAAGCTAATGACATTCAATAAATGAGCTCATAGTGAACTTACACAATAGTACCTGCATTAGCAATGCACACAAGTTAATTTTGGTTTTGATGATTCCTTAAAAGAAACATCATTATGTTTGATTAATTGTGAATGCTGTGTGTATGCACTGGTTTCATTCGATTCACAGAGACAGGAATATTTACATTTGCATTTCTGGACAATAATCTGCATTCTTGTCTCTTTTTTTTCTGCTCCAAAACAAAACTTTTCAAAACTTTTCTGCATCCAGCTGTTGTGCAAAAAAGCAGAATAGTGACTCATGCAGTATTGCTTTCATTAATGTTTTTGCTCTAAAGCCCCAAATCATGTGCCTCACAATAAATGAGGCAGTTTACTTCCCTGGCAGCAACAAGAGCATAATAAGAAGAAAATCTGAGCGCTGATAGCTACTGTGGGTCCAAAGACATAAATAATGCCACATTTGCTTCATTAATTGAAAACACACAAAGTCTTTTGGACTTCTACCTCTGTGAGGACAATAATCTACATAATGTATTTCCTAGCCTTTCACATAAACTAAAAGAAATAAGCTCAGTGCTTAAGCAAGTTTTACCCTGGAAAAACACTTTGAAGGTGTGTCAGAAACTGAGCATATGGTATCGCTACCATACATTTCCCCATTATGCTGTTATTATGTTTTGCCTTTTAAAGATTGCTAGGAACTTTTCAAACTTTAGAGCTGTAGGAACTGTTGTGCAACTTTTACAGTATGCTGAGATTTAATTTATAAATGCGACACTGTTTCAACATTCGTCCATCCGTTGAAGAAAAACTGTGTGTATGTGTGCATGGTCATGGGCTATTACTGCATCAAAAAGCAGCTGTCAGCTTAAGTTGGTGCCTGTGTTGTGCTCAGAATATTATTTTACTATATGCTAATATACCGTATTTACTATGTAAAATTAATATACATACATTGCTCGTCTTAATGACTGCGGCAGTATTAATATAGCCTCAATTCCAGAAACTGGAATGCAGTAATTTCCAACTCTTATAGATCCAGATTTTATACACAGTCGAAAATATATGAAATTTTTAAACTGAGACATTTAACTACTTCATGAAAAATATTAGCTTATTTTAAATTTGATGGCAGCAACACATTTCAAAAAAGTTGGGATGTGGGCAACAAATGGCTGGAAAAACAAGTGACAATAAAAAGAAACAGCTGGAAGAACATTTAGCAACTAATTCGGTTAATTAGCAACAGATCTGCACACAACTGAATATTAAAAAGAGCATCTTAGCGAAGTTTGATTATATAGTGCCAAATCACAACAACACTTGCCTCTGGGCTCTTTATATTGTAAAGTAAAGACCCTACAATAATACCAGTGTAGGTTCTGAATCATCCAACCTACAATAATCTGGACTGTACAATAAAGATAGGCAAAACTGAACTCTGAAAAAACAAACAAACAAATAAAAACTTACATTTTTACTATAAACAGATAAACGGAACAATTCATGGCAAATTTTCAGAGTAATGCTCTTCCAGGTAAAACTGCAAAGACTGCAAAGACTATCTTATCATCTATATTATTTAATATTAGCAAACAATTCTGAGAATCTGGAGAAATCTCTGTGCACAAGAGGTAAGGCCAAAAAAATCAATACTGAATACCTGTCATCTTTGATTTGTGATCAGACACTACAGGGGACACTGCATATGGTCCTGTCCAAAGGTTTTTGCGACATGTTGATTAAACATATATGATTTCAAATCAATGAATACAGTAAATGGTAAATGGCCTGCATTTGTATAGCGCTTTTCTAGTCCCTAAGGACCCCAAAGCGCTTCACACTACATTCAGTCATTCACCCATTCACACACTGGCGATGGCAAGCTACATTGTAGCCACAGCTGCCCTGGGGCGCACTGACAGAGGCGAGGCCACTGTGTTAGCACTGGCGCCACCGGGCCCTCTGACCACCACCAGTAGGCAAACATGGGGTTAGTATCTTGCCCAAGGATGTTTGGTATGCAGCCAGGAGGCAGCCTGGGATCGAACCACCAACCTTCTGATTAGTGTCTGACCTGCTCTGCCACCTGAGCTACAGTGACCCACAGTATTTAGATTTTGCTTTCTTATCCGCTTTGCATTTCACACAACTATCAAATTTTTTTGAATTGGGCATTGTAATTTAAAATTAATTCCCCATGTAAACTTTAATGCCAATAAATAGCAGTGGATTTAAATGCTAATGATTACTAAGCTCAGGAAAATTATGTTCCACAATTATTATCCAGTAGCCACCACCTCAAACCCATCCATCCATCCATTTTTCCAATTCAGGGAAGCGGTTGGGCAGGAACCTATGTCAGCTGTCATAGAGCAACAGGCAGCATGCACAGGTCACCAGTCGATAGCAGAACTAAGTCAGAGCAACAGACAACCATTCAAGCTGACCTGTTGGGATGGACTCCTACACTGAGGATGACTGTTGTTTAATGATTTAAGAGTAAAAAACACAATCGTGTGAGTCTGTTATGTCTTTGGCAGGCCTGGGTTTATTTTCTTTTCATTCTTCTCTCTCCGTCACCTCTCAGGTAGACCAGTGGGCTTTCCAGTTTCCTGGCGTGCTGACCATTGCACCTGTTTCTCATCAACTCATCACACATGCAATATTTAAAGACCGGCACAAGCCTCCACACCGCCAGATTGTTGCCTCCTCAGTGGTGGTAATGAGGCTCTTTAGTGTTTTCTCTCAGCTCCTAGCTCCATGAAATGCCTTACTTTGCTCTCTTGTTTCTCTGCTAGTGAATAAGCAGGTGTGAAGACAAATGGAAACCCCTGAATCTCGTTGCGTCCTGCAAACTCAACTCACCTGCACTCGAGCCAGTCGCCACCTGCCAAGGAAAAAAATACCCACCAGTTTCTAACCCGCCTGCCCACTCTCCCCACTCACCTTTAAGCTCTCTCTGGATTTCTTTGGCCTCCAGCCTGGTAAAGACAGACAAACACGCAAGCGAACCAAGATTCAAAATGACTTGAAACTATAAATCAGCTGGCTCTAATTTGTCCTTTCCACTTCGGCAGAAATCCCTGCAAAGCTCCAGTAAGGAGAAAGCTTACCTGTTCCCTCACCTGTTCAGAGATCCTGATTCTGGGATTTTCAGGTTTCCTGTAAATAAGCTGTTAAAGTCTTTCCGGTCTCTGGGTTCATATTTACTTTGTGAAAGAGAGTGAGACAGGTGGAAAAGTGAACATGCAAGGAGCAGAGGTAGTAGAATTAAACAGCTAGGGTGAGCAATCCAAATCAATGGACAGTGTGCAAGAGAGGTGAAGAACAGAGTGCAGGCAAGGTGGAGCAGATAGAGAGAAGTGTCTGGGGTAATTTGCAGAGAAAGGATAATGGATCTATTTGGCAAAGGATGTTGAAGATAGAGGAGTCTGGCAGGAGGAAAGGAGGAAGACCACAGAGAAGATGTCATGGATGTAAGAGGAGATGCAGAGGGTTGGAAATAAGGTGAGATGGAGGCAGATGATCCACTGTGGAGACGATCTAAAGGCAGTGACTGAAAGAAGAAGACGATTTATTGGTATTATGACACACCTGTCTTGGTTTTAAAGGATTGTGTCTGATCCACAAATACAGGAGTGACTAATATTTATGTATAATTCATGCCATCCCCGTTTTGTCTAATTGTAAATGATTATCTGTCTCACTCTTTCTCTCTCCTTTTCTCTCTCTCTTACTTTGGGACATCTATGATCCCATGAAGTAGGTATTTAAAAAAACAAAAGTCAAAAATCTGGAAGAATCAAATTCAGCTCAAGTCAATGTTTTGTCAGATTAGGAGGTGGCTGCACACACTGTTGGACCCACTGTGGTCTGGTACCGATTTTCCAGAATAAGGGTGATGTGCAGAGGTGTATTAACTAAAATGAAGCATGAGGAAAAGACAACGATTTACGTAGTAAAGGCAGAGATGCACAGAGTTGGTGTGACAGAGGAGAATCCTAGGGACAGGGTAAGATGGAGAATATGATCTGCTCTGGTGACCCCTAAAGGGATCAGCTGAAAGAAGAAGAAGAAGAAGAAGAAGAAGAGTCAAATGTATGTGTTTCTGATAAAATAGGCCCATGAACCATGTGATGATGTAATGTAAAACAAGTTTTGTTTTTGTTTTCTTAAAGAATGAAATGTCTCTTTACCGTAACTTCTTTTTTTTTAAAGTACTGACTTTGAAGGTTTCTCTCTCAGCAGGTGTGAGATTTTTGGAGCAGTGTGAGATTGTAAAAGAAACTAGAAAGAAGCCAGATGCCCTGATGAAGTGGTGCCCTATGTGAAGACAGTGCCTGGGGGGGAGAGATCGAGCCATGTCTAATTCATAACAGCCTTGTACAAGTTTTCTGTTGAGATTTCAACTGACAAAACTTGGACAGAGATTCTCTTGAACTGATATATAAATAAAAGGGAGCCTCTATGTGAAGACACAGATCAAACCATGTCCATAACAAACTCATAACAGTTGTGACACTCTTGATGTTCATCCACATACTTCTTCAATTTATAGATTTACTATTTGTTCACCAGTGATTTTGCATGTAACTGGATATCTATATATCCATCCATCCATGTTCTTAGCCACTTTTATAATAAAGGATTTGTAAAATGTATGACCCATCCATTAAACCATCCATCATTTCATATACTGATGAATGGATAGACCCGTGGCATCAGCACAATAACTTAAAATGTGCCAGATTTTAGTTAAACTGCTAATTTACATTAATTGTTTACATGTTCACAACTAATTTCCCCTTGTGGGACAATAAAGTAGTTGAATTGAATTGTTTCAAGTTTGCAATCTTTGAAACAATTTGAATTGTATCATAAAATTGGGAGTTTATTTATTACAATCAATAAGTTATTTCAGTTTTTAACTCCCTTTACTCACTGCACAGTTTGTGCAAATGTAGCTCATCAAGAAGACCGGGAAAAAAATCATTGGTGATTTTGTCTTATATTGATTTCAAGACAAAGCAGAATACCATATATCACTGAATTCAGCATTGCTGATATTTTACTTTCTGCTGAACCCTGCTGTGGACTTTAAGTATGCTTTGAGAGACTAATATTAAAGTGATTCAATTTAACTTTACTTATACTGCTGCATAAATAATTGCCTCTCCAAGTGGGACTGACACATTGAAATCTAAATCTGTATTTTTTATGAAAAGATATCATGCCTCAGAGGTATTATTTTGCACTGGCTTCTTTAAAAAATAGCTGTCTTTTTTGGTTATTCACTTTTTAGTTTAATCTTCAGTTCTTTTCGTTGCTGGAACTATACGGCACTGAACCGAGTCCTTGATAAATAATAAATGAAAATTATTGTTGGGTTTTAAAACCTTAGTACTTGCAGACCCCCCCTTTTTTTTGCAAATAGTCGCATGGGTAGTCAGATTCCAAAAACCTAGGCTGGTGTTTGGCACAGTAAGACGAGAAGGAGATGAGCAGGGAAGTTAAGGCAGGCACACGTGAAGGAGCTAGAACAAGGAATAACCGAATACAAGAGCAAAACATTCTAAATCTGCCTCGACGTTGATGCTGCACTGAAAGAGTGGCGAGAAGTGAATGCTGAAGCAGCTGGAATGGAGAGGCAGAGAAAAAAAGGACAAGTTGGCACTCGAGGCACAGGGACCATGACAATTACAGTTCAGTCGAACTGAAATGTAGGGGGGGTGGATGATTGCATCAGCCAAATGCTTTAAGTCTGCTGTGTGATTCGAGTTTATTCCTTTATACCTGCAGTGAGCATAAATGACATTTTTACAGATTGTTGAAAATTTAGAGTTAATGTAACAGACACATTTTTACACAACTTATTAAATCTGACTGGGCATCCAGTTCGGATTTTCTGCATCAGTAAAAGTTAAACAAGCTGTACATTGGGGAACATTAAATCCACCTCTAATACCTTCCTGGGGTTGACTTTACTGAGGCCCCTTTATGTTACTAGAAACAATAGCTGTGTGGTACTTTTACTTTAAAGCTATGTGGTATGTGGTTGGGGATCAGCACCACCCACATTATTTATAACCTCTTGAAAAACTCCTTGAATAGTTTTTATAGCAACAAAAGCCAAAGTTTGTATAAAATCTGAAGGTCAACAGGAAGACGCTTTCACAATCCACCAGCCTGATCATGCTTATTCAAAATCAGTTAACATTCCATGTATGATTTCAGCACAATTTGTTGCATTACCGTCAAATCAGCGCTAGTTAGACTCATGAAGGATTTTACAGCTCTTCTTTCCCATCAGTGGCGTAGTGGGGCGGGCTTAAGCCCGGGTTGTTTTTTCAGAAGCAGGGGGCCTTTTGGAGTGTCATTTTCTCATAGTTATACAGTTGTCAACCTGGCTGACAACTGTATAAAGCAAAAAACTGCACACAATATTCGAAGCACATAGTGCACACTGTGGGAAATCCCCCCTAATAATTGGTATGATCCGAGCTCAGGCACTAAGCGGGGCGGGGCAGCTGCTGCCTATGAGTGCGCTGTTGGAGAAAGGAGCTAGGCAGACAGAGGAGAGCTTAAGTTTGAGCAGGTACCAAAGCAAATCATTCGTACTGTACAAATAATGTAAATATGACGGTGTATCACAAAAGATTGATATCAAACTGATCACTTGACCCATATTACGTTACTTGCTCTTCAGTGAATCAACAAATGGCGAAATGAAAAGCCGAACAACAACAATGCTGTTTCTTTAGAGAGTCTTAGCTTACATGTGTTTATTTCATATTTTCAGTTGTTACCCTCCACGGCTAAATAAATCGGTTTCAGTAATGCACTGATATACAAGAATGGACATAAGGGGCTTCTTTCAAAGAAAAAACCTGGTAGTTATTTTATATATTATGCTTTGTATGTTGTTCAGTATATTTCTATGCAAAACAAGAGGAATTTCAATACACAGCAGTATATTCACAGTTTGAAACCAGATATTTACATACACTTTATGGAAAACACAAGAACATTTTTTTACTGTACAACATCAATTTAGAGTAAACTTGTTTTGTTTTGGAAATAAATATTGAAATATCTTTTGAATTAGTTAAATGTCAGAATAAAGAGAGACAGAGCTGTCTATTTTTATCACTTTCATCAAATTTAGGAGTACATGATACACTAAGTTTATTGTTAATTAATAAGAAAACTCCAGACGATTCCATTCTGAGCTGAAGAAGCTTCTGATAGGTTAGTAGAGTCCATGTGAGTAAATTGGTGGCACAGCTGTGGATGCATATAAGGCAAAACACAGAGCCTGTTTCTGTTGAAATGGGAAAATCAAGAGATGTCAACCAAAACACCAGGAAGAATTGTGGAGCTCCATAAGTGTGGCTCATGTTTGAATACAATTTGGTGCCATTTGCAATTAAGAAATACAGATAGTTTCTCTCTTTACTCTTAAAGTTAACAAATATGTTTTTTATATTTATCAATCTAAAAAAAATAAACATTTAGTCTGATTTGATGTTACAATTAAAAAAGTTTTGTTTTTGATCTGAAGAGTATGTAAATATCTGGTTTCAACTGTATATTTGATGATTGTCAGCACAAAGAGGGAGAGAGGGAGGCAGAGAGGGAGATGGAGAATGAGGACAGAACAGAGATGGAACAAGAGCAGGTGAGACACACATGTTAGTCAAATGGTTGTTTACCAAAAGTATCACCGTATCATAGGTCTCATGTATCTTGTACCTAGTGTTTCTTTTTAGGTTTGTTATTTTTCAAATTCTATATTTATTAAGTTATGCAGGCTTGTTTGCACAACAAGGCTAAATAATTATATAAACTTTTCTCAATCTAAATAGTGGACTTTGGTAGAATTAAAAAATAAGTGTAGTGCAGGTCTATGATGATTTTTAGTGCTACTATCATCTAGTTCTGATTCTGGTTCTGTCTTGGTTAAGTCCTCAGTAGTCCTGATTTTGAACTGTTGTAGTCCTGTTTTAATTCCGGATCAGTTCTGGGTCTGGTTGAATTGGGGTTTAGTCCTCGTGTCTTGATACAGCCCTGATTTTGTTCTGCCTTGCTGCTTAATTAAAAAACTAGTTTAAGGTGTCCTGCATATGTGATATATATTTTTCCCTATATGAAGTCATTCTTTTTTGAACAAAACTCAAAACAGAGCAATTTAATCTTTCAGTCATTTCTACCCCCCCAAGAAAAAAAAAATCCCACATGCATACTATCCTTTAGGGCTAAGCCCCGGGTGTTTCAAATGTCTGGCTCCGCCTCTGCTTCCCACTCATGTCATCTGCTAACACAGGGGGCAAGCAATTAAGCTCCACTTTGGAGAGAGGTTATCTCAGAATCCATGACATGAGCACAGCAAACAGAGTCCCACTGCAAGGCTACGTAAACAAGACGTGCCGTGGGATGTTTGTTGCCTGTTAGGAAACAGCTATCAGCGCATGTAGTAGGGGGACTGAGAGAGACCCTTCCTCTCTCACCGCCACGAACAATGCAGATTAACCTCAACTACACCCATGGCTGATTAAGAGGCTCTAGAGGGCTCCACTGTCGTTTTTGGGGGGTGACTGTTGTGGTGGAAGACATTCCAAAAGGGCCACATTTTAAAAGCCTAAATAATGATGAGTGAACCTGTGGCCTTCTCATCGCTGCCTACTGTGATTGTGTGGAGATGTGGAGCTGCGCAGAACAGCAGCAGGTGCCTACGCCGTTATCTAACGCCAAGATTGGAGCAATTTAGATCCAATCTCCCTCTCAGAGCTCTGACCTATTCTGTTCTCAGTCGGGAGGATATTCTTCCTGCTGGAAATAATGAATAGATCATTTCCATTGGTTTCCCGGCGCCCAGTGGTAAGGAAACAACATCATCTAAGTTCCGTGCTATGATTAAAAATTGCTGGTTCTCAGAGTCCGTTTACAATCGGGAGCAATTTCCTATTTGTTTTATTTTACATCATATGCTCTATCTTCAGTTTCCATTTACAGCTCACATTTAGTTTTACTTACTTACAACTGACATTTACATTTTGACCCATGCTTGACCTAAGTTGATGCCCTCCCTCCCTCCACTTGCTGCACTACCAGTTGTACATGTTTGCCTGTTAAAACTCTTCTGACAGTGTCTGACAAATTTTTCATCTTTTCCAAAAAAGAATAAATACAAAATGCTTTTACAGTAGTAGCTGAAAAGAAATTTTCAAGAAAATGTCTTGTGCTGAATGGTATCTCTCCTCGAAAACTCTAATAGAATAAAAAAAAATGCAGATTATAGTTTTTATTATTGAAGTAACAACAAGAAAAAATGGCACTGTAAGCTTTTTCTGTGGGTCTGTTTTGAAGGAAGGTGGAAGCGTCGTGCTGGCTGATAGTTGTTTTGCCCACGTGTGGTAAACTACCTGGGCCAAACCACACAACAGGTACACTCAGCACAACTGTCATTTTTTGCTCAGCAGTCAATCCCCCCCCTGCACCCCAAACCAACCCACCAACCAACCCCCCCGCACACAAACTCACGCCCACACACATAAATGTGTCACACCTCGGGATCAAATTTTTTTATTTACTGCTTGGCCCTCAGTGCTGGCAAAAAAGATTATTTGCCTTCATAAACATGAAGCTATATAAAAGATATATTAAAAAAAAAAATCAAAGATTAATTAATTAAAATAAGTTAAGAAAAAAATGCTTTGTATAAACTTCATGTATATCAATGAAGTAAATTTCATTTCACCAGATTACATTGAATTTTACATTTTACATTGCACTTAACAGATCCACCAAGAGGAATAAACAACCTACAACTGCTTATATTGAATATTCGTATTTCTAAACAGGAAGAATATAAAGAAAGCAACAGTTACCCATAGTGGACCTCATCACAGCCACAGAAACCGCCATACGGATTAACAAATTATCACAGACAGAATCAGAGCAAATCAGGATGAAAGTCTCAGCCACCCTCCGTCCAACCTCACATTACGAGAAAAGAAGGCTGTTGCTTCCCTGAGCAAAGACCACAACATCACTATACTACCAGCTGATAAGGGAAGGTGCACCGTGGTCCTAAACACAACGGATTACCACACAAAGATCACTTCTCTCCTCAGTGACAACAATACCTACGAAGCCTTAAAGCGAGACCCCACAAGCAGCTACAAAAAGAAAGTTATAGCTTGCCTTCAAGACTTTGAAAAGGACAAAATCATTGACCGCCTTACATATCACCGCCTTTACCCAGGGGATGCCATACCCTGCATTTACGGACTTCCTAAGATCCACAAGGAAGCTGTCCCACTCAGACCCATAGTCAGTAGCATAAACTCAGCCACTTATCAACATTGCTGAAACACCTTGCTACCATCCTGCACCTCTGTGGGGAACACCCCACACACATCAAGAATCCACGATACCACAAGTGTCCTATGATCTCTCCCTGTCCACTTGCATACCCACCACGGAGGCCGTGGAGACTGTCAGAAAACGACTACAAGAAGACAGTCGACTTGGCATTCTTGGTAAGGACCAACTGATCTAACAGCCCAGTATACCCCAAAGATACTAGAATGTTGCCACACTGTTAGAGCTCAATGCACTTTGCACCCTAATCAGTCCCTCTCAATATCATACGAAGGTCTATCAATTCTTACGAGTGACTAGACTACAAAATCATCCGTGCTGTGTCCATGGGCTCCCCCCGTTGTCACACGATTAATTGTAGCCAACCTTTACATGGAGGGAAGTGGAAAGGAAGGGCTTTGGGGCTCTTTCAAAGGAAAGAGTACCCAGCCACTGGTACAGATATGTGGACGACACCTGGGTCAAAATCAAGACACAAGAAGTGGAATCCTTCACTGCGCACATTAACGCTGTGGATAAAAACATCAAGTTCACCAGGGAAGACACAAAGGACAACTGTTTGCCTTTCCTGGACTGCGCTGTGCACATTGAAGAGAATGGCAACCTCAACATCGAAGTTTACCGGAAGCCCACACACACGGACCAGTACCTCCTCTTTGACTCCCATCACCCTCTGGAACACCCCCCCCCCCCCCCCCCACCCCCCCCCCCCCCACCCCCGCCCCCCCCCCCCCCCCCCCACACCTCCTCTTTGACTCCCATCACCCTCTGGAACACAAACTTGGGGTAATCAGGACCCTACACCACCGGGCAGAACATGTTCCCTCTAAGCCTGAAGGAAAAAGAAGGAACACACACGTAAAGGAAGCACTCAAAACATGCGATTATCCTAATTGAGCGTTTATAAAGTCAGCAAAGATGCACAAAACCCTCCCAGCGAGGGAGGATAAGAAAGACAGACGCAACAACATTGTCATCCCCTATAAAACTGTGATTCGGGTTAATTAGTATCTATTAGGAAAGCAATAGTAACTATTACTTAGTAAAAACATGTATGTGTCGTTTTAATTAAATCTAAGCAAAATTCAACGTGTTTGAGATGTTCAGTTATTTAAATTTCAAAACTTCAAAACTTACATTTAACTACTGATTTTATCTATTGTTCTGATTTTATCTGTTTTGATTTTATATACTGTTTTGTTTGTTTGTTAATTAGTTTGTTTGTTTGCTTGTTTTAATCAATTTTAAATCATGTTTTTTATTTGTTTTTGTTTCTAATGTCTCTGTAAAGCACTTCGAATCACCTTGTTGTTGAATTGTGCTATACAAATAAACTTGCCTTGCCTTGCCTAAATTTACACACTTTCGTTTGGGATAAATTAAGCAATGGTTTATTGAGCAGATTTTAAAGAAATGTATGAGTACCAGGAAAAATTAAGAAATCTAATAGATTTAACTGATGAAAGCATTTTCATTTTAATCGTTGTACACTTCCGCCCATAATCCTTTGTGCCACGTGCAGGACACACGCTTCAGCAGCGGATGATCTCCATTTTGTCTGAGGTAAGACAATCTTAATTTGTTCGAATATGTAACACGTTTTAAACAATAACGTATTGACCTAACCCTAACCCGTATTTTGTAAAATCATTATTTGAAAATAACACTAAACATCCTTATATGTTTATATGTTTTGAAATGTGTTCATCTATTGGAATGACTGCATATCAAGTGCTCACATTTGCAATTCTGAAGAATTATTTTAAACATCTTTAGTCAGAGATTGTATTACTTTAGATTTGTTAAACAGTAATATGTAGACTTTATTATTTCATGTCACCAAGTTGGTCCAGACACCAGGGCCTATCCCCTTTTTAATCTAATAAAGAGTTTCCATTGTATTATATTTGAACCCCACCTTTAAAATTTTAGTGTTAATTCAAATTTAACAATCTGTGTGTGTTTGTGTAAAAGTTTTATTTTGGAGAGTGCGATTGATGATAATGTTATTTCTTTCAGTTATTGGAAGATCCCTCAATTTAAATTCAGCTGATCGTTATGTAGACTGTGCATTATAAAGTAAGTTGTGATACCATGTTGTATTAAATTAAACTAATGGTTTTGAAATCAAAGCAGCAAAAAATTACCAAGGTAACCCCACTTAATCTAAGGCTACGTTCACACTGCAGGCGAAAGCGCATCAAATCCGATTTTT
>NW_024582965.1:154882-161981 GCF_018398535.1 Haplochromis burtoni | reverse complement strand
TTTTTCTACTACAAGATACACTGCTGGGATGATCCTGTCTAATAGTTCAACATGTGGACTACCAGAGTTTGCTGAGATAATACAGATAGTCGTTTTGGACGATTGTGTATATTTCATTGTGAAGTTACTTGCTGCATGGTTTATAGAGTATCTGAGATCTTTTCAACTGGAGGACACTGGCAAGATCAGTCTTTTTGGAGCAGCAGCCCTTGGCTTCATACAATGTGGGAAGAAAACGCTTGGTAACCCTGAAACGTTACATCTGCTGTGAATAATAGGTAAAAAAAAAACAAAAAAACAACAACAACAAAAAAACCCCAACTTGATAGCATGTACATCTCCAAGTCTTTGTTTTTTGCAACTTTTGAACTCTGCTTTTTGTTTTATAGTTTTATATCTCATCTGTTGTATAAATGAAAAGTAACCCCCCCCCAAAAAAATAAATAAATAAATAAATAAATAAGATAAAATAAAATAAAAATTATATTTGATTAATAATCTTTAAATACTGTTATAAAGTGACAGGTGAAATAAAGTGTTGTTTTTATTTAATTGAAGGGAAATTTAACTCTGCCCATTTACATTTTATTCTAGGTTGAACGGCATGGAGGCAAAGCTTCCGATAATTGGCCATCTTGTATTTGATGCTTTGTTGCCAACCATAATAACCTGAGAAAGAGCCAGGTTCCTTGAGACAAGGGTATTTTGTCACAAGTGCCTCAGCAACATAACTAACCTGTGCACTTGAAGGATAGGCCGTAAATGTAAATATAGTTTCAGCCAACTTCTCAAGAATATCAGTCTTTACTTTGGAGGTGGGCAGAAGATTTCCATTCTTTTTATACTCCTCAGTGGCTCTTTCCAGGTACATCTCAGTTTCATATGCAAACTGTGGAATGGGAAACTGTTTCGGCCAGGGCTCACAACGTTCTGTGGTCTTCTGCCTTTTGAGAATAATGGTGTCCTGAGAAGAAGTAGTTGCAGCAGAGTCTGCATTGGATACAACTGACTCAGCATATGAGGAGTCATAGTCAGACAGTTGGCCAGAGGGGCCGCCAAAACTGTCATCAACCAGAGTCAAGCTTAGCATGACCGGGATGATGCCAACAACCTTCACAGTGTCTTTGTCTTTTATCTGGTCAGCTCTGTGAAGAGTGAATATTCTGTTGGCAACATTACTTGCAGATCTGATTAGTGGCGATAATGGATGAATCTCTCTGATATGTCTGCAATTTATCTTTTTCTTTCACAGATCACTTCTTTTTGCATGCTCCTACACTAAGTATGTGTTGTGAGTCCGCGTGAATTGAAAGAAACCAACTTTAACATTTCGATTTTGTGGAATGCATCTAATTAGATTACATCGAAAGCTTGTGCGGCTTAATCATCTTGTTTCAATAACTTAAGAAACTAAAAGTGTAAAATGGGCAGATGTAAATAATATCCCATTACGAATTAATAAAAATTAAGTTGTTAGCTTACTTGTATGTTCTTTGATATTAACTATATAGTTCATGATATATAAGTGTATCCTTAATAAAATCAGAGATGCATCACTTACAAACACACCAAACTGATTGCAATAATCAAGATACTTTGGGAGGGTAAAATGTTATCTATATTTAACAAGTTTTGTTTATGCTATTGTACAAGTTTGTTTTGTGTATGATACTACTCCTTATTATTCACAACGAGAATTGTTAAAGAACGTGTGTCAGTGAGTGAAAATGTTACAAAAGACGTTTTATGATACTTTACCCAATTGAAGGAACAAGTCATAGTAAGGGCCACAAGAGAATCATTAACACCAAGTTGTCTAGCTTGCTCAGAAGAGTGACTGATTCTTTTTAATTTTTCTGCTTTGCCGGTTTGTCCCATTTGAGTTCTTAATCTCAGCCATCTACCATATTTAGTTTTCTGTAAGTTTTATTCAATCATATGAGATACCACAATGTAGTTTCTAACTAATTGACGTAATTATAGGTTGTGTGTTTACAAATCGCTAGTCGTGCAATTGCGTAGTAGTTGAATAGGGTAAATCGCCTGCAGGGTTGGATGGTGAATAGCGAACGTGTTTCATAGAAGTCCCTAAGGACCCAACAGGTTCACACTAACACTTACATACACTGTGTCTACCATTCACAACAGCCACAGTGTCACACACTGGCAGAGCTTTTAACAGTGTGTAGAACACACCACGCGACTTGGCACCTCTTTATGGGTGGACTTGCCACTCGACAAAGGAACCAGGTGGAGGCTGGAAGCCGGATGACACATGGCGTAAATGCGGGCACCGGGAGCCCTTCTGACCGACCAATCAGTAGGCACCAACATCTGGCGGTGGGGCAATTTGGGTTAAAGTATCCTGAACCCAAGAGCATTATTTGGCTATTGCAAGCCAGGAGCAGGCCTGTGTGATGGATGCACCATCACGACCCTTTCTGATTATTTGGCTTGACCCTGCATCTTAGCACCGACCGTGAGCTACAGCACACCACTCTCGTGGCATTGCCGTATTGTCCATTTGATCGCTTTGTTATTATTTATTTTATTTTATTTTCAGATGTTACAGACGGGACAGACATGAGTGAGGGATAGGAAAGGGAGAAAGAAAGAGGAAGGAAAAGAAAAACAGAAGGGGAGAGGGACAGTGAGAAAGGGGGGGAGAAAAAAAATCTCCTGGATCACCTGTTGAGAGAAGAATAGAAAACAAGCAAAAAAACCCAAAAATAAAAACCCAAAGCAACATACTAAACACAACACCATCGCATTAATCTAGCTAAGTGTAAACAGCAGTAAATACTAAATATTCAATGTTGTTGTGCAGCACGCAGGACAGACAGCGCACAATGTGCTTTGAAGTAGCAGCCAAGAAAGGTGTAATTTAAGTCTACGAGCAGTGAACACCCGTGTGCACACCTGTGTGGATCAGCGCGCTTGTATTCAAATGGTTTCCACATGTAATGGTCTGCAAGAGGATGTAGCGAGCCATAGCCCCGTCCCCCAGGGCATGAAGCAGGCATGGAGGAGATCCAGGCCCCAGACATCCAGAGGCTCCCAGAGCACGAGAGCCCAAAGAGGACCACCGGAGGGGCATCCGTGCCACCCTCATGGGCAGTGTTGGGACTAACGCGTTATTAAGTAACGCGTTACAGTAACTACGTTATTATTGTGGTAACGAGCACGGTAACTAGTTATTATGCCAAAATCAGGAACGCGTTACTCGTTACTGGGATTTAGATAGGCTCGTTACTCGTTACTTCGTGTGGTGGCTATCGCGGAGCTTCCACAGATTCAGTAACATTAGCAAGTGGTGGAGGCCAGCAGGTGGATGAAGGAAAAGGGACGCAGAAGGAAAAGAGACCCGAGGCGGCCGCCGGTCCAAGTGTGAACTGAACTTCAGGTAAGAAGTTATGACCTGCAGTCTCTCTGGGTCAGATATGAACCAAGTTTAGGTGGAGTTTATTTTCGTTATTCTGACTTTTTCCGTACTGCGTGCTAGCTAGCATGACGGAGTTTCTATACAGCTGGGTGGGTGCTATGAAGTTAATGATGTTGCACTTTATTTTGTTCATAAGTTATTAGAGTTGCCAACCGTCCCGTCTGGTATTCAGAGAAAATATTACGCGTTTCTTATTGAGGTGAAAAGGAACAGTTTGTCCCGTAATTCAGCTACAATGAAAAGACACAAAGCTGGAGTTATTCTGTGTCTTTGCTGCACAGCTGCCTCTTCTTCTCTCATTCTCCCCCTCCCTCTCCCGTTTCTACTTCAATCATGAAACTGATCAATGATCAGCTGATCGGCTCTCTTGTTTGTTTATCGCTCACTTTGCGCCGAAAGAGGAAACCAGCGGATGTCGCGCTAAACAACAGCAGCACGTTTAAGCTTGATCAGCTGTTGTTAGAATTTATTTAATATTAATTTCTAGTATCAGCTGATGTTTGCTGGAGCCACAGCTGTAAAGCTGCTGGTCATGATATGGTTTGGTTATCTGGTGAGAGGGAAACATGAAGATGAAACCAGGAGATGTCCTTACTGGATCATCAGAGCTGTGATGGAGAAACAGGTTTACCTTTTAGGTGACATGAATGAGTTGAAGTTATGAACTGTTTCTGAGAGACAAATAACCCCAGGATCCTTTTTTAGGTAGCTGACAGCTGGTAACTGTGCAGGTGCGGATCTAGCAAAGTGTTGCCAGGGGGCCAGGTAGGGCATTAACAGGGAAAGGGGGGCACAAAGAAATACTTTTCTTTCTTATTCTCATTTAAAATGTCTAGCTTTTAAAAAATAATTATCTGAATCTTACAACAAACGATTGATAGATTGATGCATATATACCATCAAAACAGTGTACATCACTGTCACAACAGTGTTTATTTTCATTCAAAGGCTTTATGATTTTTCCTATAATGGTGGGCCGGTCTCTAGTCAAAATGCCCGGGCCAATTTTCTGTCCCAGTCCAGCCCTGTATGCAGCTCATCTGCAGTCTGGTGTTACCTACATCTTCCTATTCAGAAGGCAGAATTTCCGAGTTCTGAGTACAATCGAAAGCACCACGACTGCAGTTTTTGTGTTGGATGTAAAAGGCGCACATGACGCTGTGACGTAGGCTAGAATCATGGCAGCAGTCAATGACGGTCCAGGCGTGGGATTTCTCTCGTGGAAATATGCACATTATCTTTTCCTTTCTATTGGTAGGTGGCACAGTGCACTGTGGCAAGTAAGCAAGCTAGAAGACTGGCAAAGTTATGGAAGCAACACATTAACAAGAGAATTCTGAGTAAAACCAAAGTTACTTTCCCTAGTAACTAGTTACTTTGAAAGTAACGAGTAACTTGAAGTAACTGAGTTACTTTTGAGAGAAGTAACTAGTAATGTAACTAAGTTACTATTTTAAAGTAACTTACCCAACACTGTCATGGGAACTGAGGATCCCCAGACGAGGCGTCACCCAGTAGCCACCGAGCAGAAGCTAGAGGGGGCTGCACCGGCGTGCCCGCCGGCTCTGCCGGCAGCCAGCTGTGCCAGAGTGAACCAAGCCGCAGGCCCAGAGGCCGGAGGCTCTGGGCAAGACTGATCTTGCCAGTGTCCTCCAGTTGAAAAGATCTCAGATGCTCTACATACCATGCAGCAAGTAACTTCACAATGAAATATACACAATTGTCCAAAACGACTATCTGTATTATCTCAGCAAAGTCTGGTAGTCCACATGTTGAACCATTAGACAGGATCATCCCAGCAGTGTATCTTGTTCCACTGTAGGTGACAGTGGTGGCAAGCTGCACACAAGTCAGAGATGGTGATCTTGCTCTTAAATCTGCCTGTATGTCTGGATGCAGCACATCTACAGGCATTCTGGATATTTTTGTGACAAGCAGGGCAGGTTTCACCTCTTTTGATTGCATGTGGTATGCCATCATCATTTGATGCCTTGTAGAAAGGGTCAGCAACACATTTTTGAAATTGTTAGTGTGTCTCACAACTTGCTTGAAAAATCTGTGTTTCGCCTCAAAGCGCATTGTCCATACTCCAACCAATGGCCCATATTTTTCTATTAAAGCAGGGTAGTGCTCCAAAAAATGGTGTTTTGGTGTGAGCCTTTGATCAGGAAAAACTTCCAAATATCTGACACGATGTTCAGATATTTTAAATTCAAGGTAGGCAATACTTTGTGTTGTGTGAACAGGGGCAACCACTAACTCAACAATGTCCTTCAAAGTCAGAAGAAGTTGCCAAACAGGATCATCTTCAGGTACACGTAAACCAACAAGGAGAGGCAACAAACGTATTAGGGCCCAGTTTTCATGAGCATTTCCTCCTACAGTTTTGCGACCAGCAAAATTTGAAGGGATTGCTTGTGGACTGTTCAATTTGTCTGAGCCCTTATATGGAAAACATGTGATTATATTATTCAGTTCAGTCAAACTGAAGTAGTGCTTCTTCAAAAAAACTTGAAAACACAATGCTAACTCTCTTGGCACTATTCCCTCAAAAAGGTCATGAAGGACATCTGGTGGGTATCCAGACACAAAGTGAAAATTATTAAGTTGATCAGTTAATGGACATGACCGCTTTAAGCCAAAATGAGGCACTAAATTTGGATTTTCTTTGACAGCTTGTACGTGTAAAACATAGTCATCCTTTTTTCGAAGTGGGAAGACCCCAGACCGTACTTCATATGTCTGGTACTCTGAAGAATGTCCAAGGCAGAATCTACAAACATATGGCCCGTTAAAACTTTCAACAAGTCCACTAATTGCATGAGCACCAAGGTTATCAGCTACAACACAGTGTAGGGCGCCTTTAATATTTCTCCCTAAACATGAAATAAAAACCCCCTCCTGTTCAAGAGTGACAAGATCTTTCAAAAGTGGATCCAATACTACTTTGTATTCAAACTGTTTCACATCAACAGATTTGCAAAGTAAAGCTAGTTGTATTGATGTTAAGGCAGACTGTAATCTCAATGGCAAATTGGCCAAAACCCAATAAACTGCAGTTATTTTATGTTTTTTTCGAGAGGTTCCTAATGGGTTACACACCTCAAATTCATCAACATAAATTATTATAGAGAGTCTTGTTTCTTCTACAGCATAAAAGTCATTGTCCTTAAAACACGTACCATCAAAAATGGACTCAAAATGCCCAGTGCTACTTGAGCACCTCGAAAAGGCTTCCACTGCAATATCTTTGTTCTTCAGTACTTCTTGCAAAGTCTTTAGAACTGGTACATATTGAAAGCTCTTTTTTTGTTCAGCATCAAGAATATATTCAATAGGATCCACAAACTGGAAATGCTCCTTAAAATACTTATTTCTCTTAAAAGCTGAACCAAGTGGCCCGCCTGCTCCAAGAGCTCTGCTAATGGGATGAGAGCTGCACAACTGTTCAGCCAAGTCCTTTATGATAGTGTGGTCAACTGTGCATTTGTTAGATTTCAGTGCTGAATCAATTATATTTTTAACCGCCTCCACAGATGCTGAAGAAGAAATATAGAAGAGATCTTCAACCAAAGCATTAATGCAAAAATAACGCCAAAGTCACGGGGCTCCGACAGCATGATGCGAAAAAACAGTTATGTCGCTGGACTGAGCCCA
>NW_024582965.1:153695-154857 GCF_018398535.1 Haplochromis burtoni | reverse complement strand
TACAAAACTTAGAGGGTTTGTTGTTCCTGAGTTGACATGCAATGCCATGAAACACAAGAGCCCAGGTGACCAGAAGTCTGCAAAGAAAGTGAAAAAGCCTCGGAAAGCAGAGGTAAATTATCTTCCTCCATATCCAGCAGGTGAAGATGAGGACAGTCAAGAAGAAGAGAGAATTCAGTTGCTTACTGAAGTCAAGAAAAGAGACAACAACAAAGTGATAAAAGAAAAAAATGGCAAAAACATTTGCACATAGACGACATGAAATCGTCAACTTGTCCCCCAGCATTGAGGACATCAAAGCCAGATGGCCAGCTTTGTTTGAGGCATCTCATGTGAGTTCCAAATTCATTTTGGGTAAGCTTTTGTGTTTTTGTTTTTTATGTAATGTTTCAAGTTTCAAATAATTTGAGGCTGTATCGTGGTTTTTTTGTCATTCAGCTGCAGGATGAGTTCTACAGGATCACCCTGGTACACCTTGAACCTAAATTCATGTCCATGCTGGATGAATACACTCCCAAGCTGATGGCCCTTTTCCATTCCAAAGGGGGAGCCATGGGATTGAAGTTGCAGGCTATCATAGCCAAGGTATTTTCCACAGACATTTCAGCTTGGAATTTTATTTAAAGAATTTTGTTGTCAAATTTCAAGACTCATTTGCATGGTGCATAGCTCAACTAACTTTTTTGCATGTTTTTGTCAGTGCAAGAGGACGTCAGGAAATGTTGGAACATTGATATAATTAACAACACACTTATGGTTTTCATGTTTTAACTGTATTATAAATACAGGTCTGTTCTTAGTAAAAATACTCACACAAGTACTGGTATTGCTGGGTTTTTGTTTTGTCCTAAGAAGGAAAAACTCTTTCTTACCAACAGTAACTAAATTAAATTAAAAACTAAATGACTAAATTAAATTAATTTACTAAAACGATTAATTTAAAGATTTCAGACACAAAAACTTGGAGATATTAGTCATAAATTTAATTTAGTTAAAAGCTTCAAGGCAAGCACACAGTTGCAAATGACTAAAATCATGCAACTTGAAGAATGTCAGCTCGGAATTGTCTTTACCTACAGTGGGGCAAAAAAGTATTTAGTCAGCCACCGATTGTGCAAGTTCCCCCACTTAAAATGATGACAGAGGTCAGTAATTTGCACCA
>NW_024582965.1:133688-152247 GCF_018398535.1 Haplochromis burtoni | reverse complement strand
CTGTCATCATTTTAAGTGGGGGAACTTGCACAATTGGTGGCTGACTAAATACTTTTTTGCCCCACTGTATATAATGTTGACAATAACTTTGTGTTGACTGTCTGTCAGCATCCACACAAGTGCATTAACATCAGCTAATTATCCCACATAATGTTCCATATGATCATAATTTGATATTTAACAGTTTATATTAACACTGCCAATTCTCACAGTTTGTCTTAACTCATTCACTGCCATTGACGTCTATAGCTGTCAATTGCAGTGCATGAGTCAATGGGTTTAACTCATTCACTGCCAATGGCTGGCAGTGAATGAGTTAATAAATGGTCACATATATGATGGTAACTTTTGGATGTCTTGGTCATTTTCAGTCACTAAGCAATCCTAGCAATAACATAACCAGAAATCTGGTCATTCAGTGCTTGATGGTGTACCTTGGGGAGTCCATTGATCAACTGATCAAAGAGTACAGTGTAAGTGTTGAAATAGAAAAATGTTTCTGTTTTTGTTATTCATATGTGTTAGTCAAAGTGGGAAATATTTCATGTGTGCAATTACAGTAAGAAAACCCCATGTTTTTGTTGTTTGATGGGAATGGTGTGTCACAAGATCTTTCTAAACAGAGGATGAAAATCTACAAAATCAAGGCTGTTGGGTCTGAGGAGGATGACATTGGCATTGTGCTGGAGGGTGTGAAAGTTATGCCTGCTCTGGGTAATTTTCCAAGAGCATGTGCAATGCTTGTTGGATTGACACATTGTGCTAAGCTCTCACCAAAAGTGAACAGCCTCAAGAATAAGTTAATGGCTTAAACAAGGACTCTGAAAGAATGAAAGGGAAGTAAGCTCACTCAAAACTTTTGGTTTGTGTTTGTTACATGCAGCTGTCTTTTCAGTTTTCAAGTTAATTTCAACTTATTCAGATCTTGCCAGCAATGTGTTAGGCTGTATTTGTGCTCCTTATTTTAATGTTTGTTTTTTATTACCTACAAGTTTGTTAGGAATGTGTGTCTGTTTGAAAGGCAACAAATTGGAGGAATCACATGACATCACAATGACGCTTTTCTTTGTTTATATTTTATATTACTATAAAACATTAGTTTAAAACAAGAGTTTTTTGAAATTTTTTGTTAGTCAATCATAAATAAATAACGAAGATAAAGGAAACCGAGTAAAGGATATTCAAACTTTAGGTTCATGTTGACATTTTAGTCTACAGATTTATTTCTTTTTTACAAAATTGATTTAACATTGGTTTTCAGTATAGAAACATTTTTGTGACAAAACGCCAAAACACAGACTTAACAATGTGGTGTATGCTGTACAGTGCAGCGAGGAATCCCCAGACCTCTACATCGGAGAGACCAAACAGCCACTTCACAAGCGCATGGCACAACATAGAAGAGCCACCTCCACAGGACAAGACTCAGCAGTCCATCTGCATCTTAAGGATAAAGGACACTCTTTCAAGGATGCCAGTGTTCACATTTTGGACAGAGAGGACAGATGGTTTGAAAGAGGAGTAAAAAAAGCCATCTATGTCCACTGTGAGCGACCATCTTTGAACAGAGGTGGTGGTTTACGACACCAACTGTCTGCCATCTATAATCCAGTTTCCCTTCCCAGACGCCTTAACGCCCACTCACATCCTGGGCCGTCTGACCTCAGGAAATCACATGATAGGGTGGGGCCAGGTTTCACAATGAGCACACCCGAAACCCTGGCTGATTGTGACCCACACCCGCTTTCACACCTTGGCTCATGTGATTAGAGGATCATTAAGGGGTCCTTTGTCCCTCTTTGGGGGGATACTCCCACTGGGTTTAAATCTGGGACTCCCCACCATTTGACCTTAAAACTGAAGAAGCTTCTCAGATGAGAGGTGAAATGTCTTCAAGCAACTCAAAGAAGTCCAGACGCTTTTCTTTGCAAGCTCCTTAGACCAGGAAGAATATATTTTTTTACTCTACAAGTATTCTTGGAATCAGAAAAAGAAACACTGCACTCTACATAAACTGGAATATGTTTAAAGTGCAGCTGCTGCTTACATTCCTCTAATTCTGTACCTGAAAGAATAAAACAGAAACAAATAAAGTAAACGTAGCACTGGAGAGTAATTGCTAGAGTTTTTTTTAATCACTATGCAAATCTGTTGTAAATATATTTCTCAAACTGCACATGCTTTGACACTAATGTGCATTACTAATGTTTTCAGTTCTAAATGATCTTATTCAGCATTAAATCATTTTCTTTTGGTGTGCTTATACACTCAAACCATGTAGTTAATGGTTGAAAATATACAGGCTCTTTTTATATTAAAAAATCCACAATGATGTAAGAAAAAAAGTGTTTTTGTTATGGTGAACCCCGCTTATGAGTGGTGCACTTTGTGTGCTCTCCATCTACGACCAATTACATTCCTTCTTGGCCAGGCCTCTCTTCAAAAAGGAGATTCTTAATCTCGACGAGTCTTTTCACCTGAATAAATAAAGGATATATAATAAGCCCCTGCTAACTCCTGCTAGCTCATAAATGTAGCTTTCATTTATTCAAATTAAGTATTGCTTCTGGTCACCGATTACATTGCCATCACAACATAATTAGGAAAGAAAGTCTGTTTTTCTCATTTTCTGAAAAGACATGGTTGGGAAAATATCTACCAGATGATTTTAATTTTTGCTTGCAATTTCTTTCACAAATGGATTTTGAAGAAAATTACAACTGAAAACCGCTGATTTTTTTTTTAAACCATTCTCACGCTGCTGTCTCTTCCCCAGATCTCATTTAGGACATTGCAGAGTCACACCTTGTTATAATAAATTACCAAAACTAATGAAATGAAAGTAAAAAATCTCCATGGATACCTTCAGCAGGAGATGTACAATACAGATAGAATCCATATAGACGAACATAAGCCCATGCTGCTGTTATAATTCCCCCCCTCTATATCAAACACATTCATATGAGCAGCGCCTGGTAAAGCACAAACAGGACTTTTAGTTTAATCCACAGTCTGTTCCCAGCTGTGACAATTCATCTACCAAGGAAGTCACATGGGGCTCTTCTTTCATCTATCCAGAATAGTCAGAGTGAGTTCTACATTTTTATTTCAACCTCTGCATTTTAAGGCACTGTAAGTTGAATGTATGTAAACAGATCTATACGGATGGCTGGCAAATAAAAGGAAACAAAACGTACCTAGAAAGCAAGGACTGAAAACTCCAACATTTATTAATAAGAATAGCAACAGCAAGCACAAAACAGCCTATCACACGGGCTGCTAATTGAGACGCGCTCAAGTGGGAATCAACATGGCATTTGACCGTCACTGCGTTTTGAACTGAACTGGGGTGTCTGGGTGCATGTATGCATTACAGAAGGAGAATCAGCCACTGCCAGTCTCCAAGGAGAACACTGTTGTAGGGAATGATTTATGAGAGTCACACCAAATATCACAGCATGATGTAGAAATCCCATGCAGAAAAAAAAGAGGCCACTACTTTGCCGTGACCTCCAATGTATCTTTCAGTAACATTGTGGCATTTCATTTAAGACAGTTATCCAAGGGTGCGCATACTGGGGTGCAAAGCGCAGCAAGACGTTGGGTCTGTCACTCCATATGCGATTGGAAATGCACAGTTGCAGCCGACAACATATTCCACAGCTTTGCTCCTGTTCTCTTGGGTCTCTTCTCAAAAAGAGAATCAACGCAAACAAAAAGGGAGCTCCCTCCCTGCCCCCCACCCAACCCACCCATCAACACGCCACAAAAATAGAAAACATGATTATTGAGGCTTTTTGATTTTCAATACAAGAGCTGACACTACAGATGTAGCCATTACAGAAATACCACTCTTTTTTAAAAATTTATTTATTTTTTTAAGAGACAGCGCTCGTAACTGTGGATTCTTGCTGCACTGTTGCTCAGGGGAAAATTCAAATTTTGTTCCTTTTTTCAGCTGTCAGAATACACAAGAGACAAAACCAGCTGAAGGAAAGATGAGAGACTTCAGTTGCACTGTTCTTGTTCTGATTTGAGGACATGCTGGTTGAAGCTGCACGATGTATGTATGTATGTATGTATATACAACTATATACTTTAGTCGATTGCTACAATTGTTTCTGACAGACTCCTATCCATTGCTGTTATTTAACATAAACACTGCTTTAAACACTGACATGGTGCTGAGCTGAAATGCAATTAGAAAAGCAGGACTGGAGGGAGATGTGGCAAGCAGTTGACTGCTTCACATTAAACTACCCAGTCACACAGCATCAACAGATGTTCTTTTAGTGCACTGATTCCTCTTTGTAGTGAGAAAATGCACTCTTAGTCTGAAAAGAGATCCCCACCCCCAACCTACCCTTATTAGCAAAACACAATGAAGAGTTCAGAATTTGGTGAAATTTGTTTAAAAAACAAACAAACAAACAACCCCCCCCCAAAAAAAACAACAACAACAACAACAAAACAAACAAACAAAAAAGAAACAAGAAATGTGAAGTTCCTGATTCTGTTTTCCTCAAATTACTTGCAGGTATGTCTGACAGACAAACCATCTCTGGTTTCCATTAATGTATCAATTTAAAGCTCTTTAAAATCAGAGTGCATCAAGACTGAAAGGCATTAACAGCCTCAAAAAGGCCAAAGAAATGATAAGCAAAACATAAGCACTGATGTATATTCTTCCACAGTAATTAAGAAGTACCTTCCAGTGCTTTTTGAAGCCATATAAAAAAGGTTTTATCAAAGCATCAGGTCCACAACATCTGAGCAAATGTTCATTAAAAAGTAAAGTTCTCATTTTACAATCTGATTCTTTTTTTCTTCTCAGATAACTTAATTAGAAAAATATCCATTGACTGTCACTCATGGGCTGAATGCTTTTGATATTACAGGCAAATTGTGTTTTCTAAGTACTTTTATTCCAGTAATTTGATAGTGGTAAGAAAGAAAGTTCAAGCTCCTTAAATGTCAAGTTTAATTATACACAAAACATCATGCACAATGCATATTACATATTTAAAGACAAATTCAACACTTAGCTTTATTTTTAGTTCACAGTATGAGGGCTGACAGGTGGACTACTTGGACAAAATTGCATTGACCACGTGCTATTTGTCCTTGTAAATCTGTGGTGTCAGTCCCTGTATGTGAAATAAAGTGCATGTACAAAACTATTATATGATAAGCAAATGTGGTTGTTATGATTACAGTTTGCTACAAAGTTGATATTTCACAGAGAATTTACTCCAGTCTCAGTTTTTGAGTTTATAGCCCCAAACTTTTGGTTTGGTTCCAACTCTGTGATTGTCTATACACACATGGTAGATGTTACATACATACATACGTATAATCTCTGACAAACTCATTGTATGTTATGCTTCTAGTAATAAATGTAGTGGTGGAGACCAAAAACCTAAAAAAAAAAAAGAAAAGAAAAGAGTGGGTTTAAATCTCCTAAATTGAAATGAAAACAATCTTAATTTCACATTGACTACTGGTTGTAAGAAGTTTACCATTATAAACTTAGCTCGCTATTTTACTAACAGGCCTCCAGAATTAATCACAAAAATTGTACTGAAAATAATAAACTATTGTCATTTTTTATTAATGAACACTTCATCAACCACATTCCAGTGTTAGCGAAAGATAACAACACGAGCTGCAATCAAGCAATGAGTCTTTCACATGGCTGTGTCCCACTCTTTTTTGTAGAATTGTTTTAATTGTTTTTTTGTTTTGAAGAAAGGCTATTTTAGTTTTCTGCCAGATGTAATGGGACGCAAACTTTTTGTTTTTGTAATTTTGGTTTGTCAGTCCACAGAACATTTTCTTTAAAAAATCTTGGGAATCATCCGAGATGTTTTCTATCAAATGTGAGATGAACCTTTCTATTCTTTTTCACCATCTGTGTTTGTTGCCTTGGAACCATATCAACCATTTTTACACAGTCTCTTTCTTATTGTTGAATCATGTTAACCAAGGCAAGTGAGGCCAGGCTCGCAGTTCTCGGTTCTTTTTGACCTCTTAGTTTTTGATGCACTCGTTGAGTATCTTTGGTATAACTGTGCCAAGTTTTCTCCATTTATGGCTAATGGTTCCTAATGCATGACCCAATCCATATCAATATATATATCCTGCCTATTATTTTTATTTTTTACCATTGAGCTCTATAGCTATCTATCTATATCCATTTCTATAAGTAAATAAACTTTGCTTAATCATTACTACATTTGTGCTCAGAGTGTGTCACAGTGTTTGTCTTCCACCATGTGAGGAATGTTGCATCAGTGTTTCAATTTTCTGTTTGTTACCTTTTCATCATTCGGTGGTTGTTATTGCAAAGCCATAAATGAACATCCTCAAAACTTGGGTGGCTGAGATAAAAAAAATGTGAACAATCCAGGAACTTTGCCAGAAGATTCTCGTAATCAGTTTCTACTCGATTGCACCATCTGTTAAAGTCAACAATAATTAGCTCTACAATTACCGGTGAATATATAAAGCTCTTTTCATTCCACATTGCCATGATTACTTTACTATATTTTCACTTTTTAATGTTACCAGTGCACATCTGTAGAGGATGACCAGGGAGAATACAGGAGACTCCAGAGATTTTCTTTCTGAAGATGAGAATACATCATTTAAACAGAATCTCATTTAGGCTTCAAACTCTGAAGTTTGTAGAAAGAAATAAGCTGTTTTATGCCAGCCTGCAGATGAGCCCAGTTAGGTAACCTGAATGACTGCAACAGATGTCCATATACTGCAAAGCAAAAGAGACATATAGGTTTAAATTCATCACAAGTTAAAAAATGTGCACATACGTGTACACATAGTTACACTGTAAGACGTATAGTTCAGAGATGCAAATATAAGAAAACAAAGCTGGACAGGTGAACAGTTTTCCTCATTTATATTTATTCATTTCTTAAAGAATAATCACAGCTCGCTACAAATTTCCACTGTGTTCTATTTCAACTACTAGTTCTATTAGATATTAAATTATACATAACACTGCAATCACTAAAGCAATTACTGAGCTCTGGCAATGGGGCAACAACAAATTAGGTCCAACTGCGAAACAAACACTATCAGGCATGTCACCATCGGCCTCTGGGTTTTGCACACATGGTTTTTCCTGTGCAATAAAACATTATTGCAGCATCTCTTTTGGAGCAATGCCATTATATTTTGCCATTTTACCCTTTACTTTTCTGATGAAACGATAATAAAGCCGTCAAAAAGGTAAATGGATCTTTAATAATGAACAACAAATTGAAAACGCCGACGCCTGACAAAAAAACAATAAGAAACAGTCAGAAGAAACCAGTTACACGGTCCAATTTTGCGGTAACTAACAGTGAGACCAGTAAGACCATGTAATTTATGTGCATGATTTAATGCTATAGTTCCAGCATGACTTCCACCTGTGCACCACTGGGTTCACCAAGACTTGGTTAGATTTGAAATCTACTACTTTTGTCCAGTAATTGCCTGTTAGGAAGAAGACCTTTTTAAAATGTATTTTCACTTTATACACTCCCACTCACTTTCCTGTTTTCTACAGTGGTATGGTGGTTATATTCATGCAAATGAGCAGCAAAAATGTATTTTTACATTATATTTGAACAAGGTTTCTTCGCCCGAGGAGAACACAATGAAATGAAAGTTAACTCAACTTATTTTCTACTTTAGTAGTGCCATTTTCCTTGAAACAAATGTCATCTATTAACTATATTGCAAAAATTTACCACTGTGCTTGCTGCAAATTACTGGTGTGAAGAATGATGGAAGACATCAGCGTTATCAACCTTCAAAATGACCTTCACAAACAATTCTCCACTTGCTTCCTCAGTATATACAAAGTAAAGTTTTCAATACTGTGAAAGTGCTCCTAGGATCAAACATTCTGTAAAATTGAATAACTTTTTCTCTATAAACGTTCAATCAGATTTCATAAATCAACAACGTTTGTACTTATCATTCATCATCAATAAAGCCTAATCACAGTTAAATTGGGAAGATAATTTTGAATGACACATTTGACAGATATTCTATTTCTATTAATAATGTTGTATAAGCGATTATTTTAACTTTATTGGCTTTTCCCACAGATGGCTTTATTTAACTGTTTAAATTCTCATCCCAGCTATAAAAATACATTTAGATAACTTTAATCTTCAATTTGTAATTTGATTGAATAATGATAAACATTTATTGGAACATGGCATATGACGGAAACATCAGTCAAACTCAGGAAATATCATGACTTGGACTAATTTAGTTTAGACTTCCAGATCTGTTGATACCTTTGCAGAAAATGATTTAATTTGATGAAACTCAGGTGACCTTCTTTCAATATCCTCTTGTTGTGCTGTAGCCCATACTGTAAATTCTCGATGCTGAGTCTGTCAGTGAACACGGGCCTATTTGAGAGTCTGTTGGTGTGCTGTGTGGTGGTGCTAGGTCTTGGCAGATGCATGGGATGGTGAAGGGCTCTCACAGAGGTGATTAATCAAAGCTGACATTTGGATGGAAATGAGCTAAGTTGGAGGGCTCATCTCAGTAATAACAGAGTGCTGCAGAGCCATTGTCCAATATATGGAATTTAACTTGCATGAAGTATTGCAGTGAAGCCATAACTGCTTTATGTCAGCCATAATATAAAAGAAATATTAGTCCAAATAGCTCATTGGCTGTATTAAATATACACTCAAATCAATTAAAGTCCAAGTTTTATTCAGAAACTCAAAGTCTTAATTATCATAAGATATTTCAACTGAATAAAAAGATGGGCACTCCCTCTACCAAGTCATTATTAGCAGCATTTTCAGAAAATCGAATTAATCAGAATAACAACAAAAAGGTTTTTCAGTATAAAGCAAAGTGACATGAACTTAATAGATGCAAAGTTTATTTCTGAGGGTCCACTTGCTGATTTACTGATTTTGTTTTTTGTTCAATTCTCAAAGCAGCAATCTGTAGATAAATAACAGATGGGTATACATTCAAGGATTAGATATTTAATTCACATTATAATAACTGGACCATTTCCAGAACAACTGAGCAAAACTCCATCTGCTGATGGAAGTTGTTAAGACACATTATTTGGACAGTCACTAATGAATCTAAATGTTTAGAGTGGAGTAAATGTATGTTTAAAAAAAGTTGATGCACAGACCAATCAAAGCTCATCAAAACCAGAGCTTTATTTCCCTAATTCATTTTTTAAAAAACATTGTACAAACTATTAGGATCTAAAGTATGTCCAAATAGCTCTTCTTAAACTGAGTTTATGATGCCATGCTCGATGGGAAGTGCTTATATTTTTGCGAAGCACTGAATTTATTCCACAGGACCAGGCTGAAGTTATTAAAAGTTTCAAAACCACTTTTCACCTTACATAATCCCCACTTGTTGTAGTTGTAGGGACTTTTTGTGGATTTACAGAGTAGGTCTCTGAATCACTATAGGTGCAAAGCATGTACATTAGGGATTCATTCAGCATATAAAGCAGAGTACGACTGAAGGCCACCCCAGCCAAAACGTTAAGTACATGGACAACTTAAATGCTTAGAAATGATATACTGCTGGGATGGGCAGTATGTATGAGCCTGTGGTCCTTCAAAATGCTGAATAGATCAGTAGTTGTGACTTTCTTAAAAACAAAATGTTTGTATTATAGAATTGCATGGCGTGACAAGGTAAGACATAAAATAATGATTAGCATATTGGTGGGAACGATATCTATCAATTAAAATTATTTTCAAGGAAGTTTTTGCATTCAGATTTGTGCATGTTAGACAGAAGATGACCGATGGTGTTATTGACCATGACACCACCCATATATCTGTGTACAGAATTTTAAAGTTGGCCACCCAGGGTTAGTTTAATTGGTAATAGCAGTTGTATAGCAGTCACACGGTTTATATGTCAAGGACTTTAACTGTGAAAGGAAGAAACCGGAAGAAGCCATTTTTACACAGAAATGGAGCAAAATGAGTTTTGGGCAGTGACTGTTCTTAGTTTTTATTTTACAAACTGTCACTCACTTATAGCATAGATAATTTGAGCCCCAGCACATGAAACACTCAAACAGTCCCCTTTGGAATGCAGCTCAAGACAATAATTATGATTGGCATTGGTATTAGAAAACTAAACTAAAACTAAACCAAAAAATCAAAAGCAAATAAACAAACAAGCAAAAAATCCTACATTAAATGTTGGTATCAAAGTTTGATATATGACCATGTGAAAATCCAACATTATCCCACGATGATTTGCACACCTTCCCTTTGCCCTGTTGGATTTTTTCTCTGTACATTGAATTTAAAATAAATGAAACACTGCACAGTCCAATATGAATGGAGGAATAGGGGACGAGTATACTCACTCTTTGCTGTTTTATGTACAGGACCTATACTAACTTTAAAACATGGTGCTGTTAAACACAACTCTCAAAGGTGCAATTACACAATTCAAATAAAATTGCAATACCACTGAATCTGTAGGCCCCACATGGAGATGCTGACTCCACTGAGATCAGTTTGCATTTAAGGAATACATAAAGAGTTTTATGTCAATACCATGTATTGTTGATTTAATCCCTGAGTCACTATGGCCTTCATCTGACTGCTGCGTTTTGGGAACAGCTTTGTGTTGCTGAATTAAAATGATTTCCTTAGTGTTAAAGCAGCATGAAATTGGTTCTGTTTGCAGGCAGTTCCTGTGACACATATTTCTTTTAAAGAGGAACACTAATCAGAAAACTCTATGTTCACCCTCTATGGAGATACAAGACAAATTGGAACTCACTGTTTTGGCTCAATCATAAAAAAAATAAATAAGCAGTGACCTCATGAGATGGCCTTTAATTTTGCAAGTCCTTAAGGAACCGACTATAGCACCAATGTGTGCTTATAATATTTTTTTTTCCAATACGAGAATTTAATTGCTTCATACTGGATAAATAAAACGAAGCACAAATTAGATATGTTTCCTTTTACACGCAATCCTTTATCCTTATAGAGGTTGCATTGCTTACTGCGTATTCTTTGCTGGACATAAATAGAGTATTTAAAAAAGAGATTTACTTACTAATTTAAAATAAATAGGTTACCGCATATGGCCTTTTTAAAAAAGAAAATGCATAAGTGTTAACTGGATGTAACTGAGGCATCGCAGAAACTTCACTATTGCATTATCAACAATTCCATAGGAATCGTTCAGTACTTCTTTTACTGCATGACAATGTAAGAAAATGTAAGAAAACCAAGAAATCTTGGTTAATGTAGGACAAATGTTATGTTTTTATTCTTTTGTTTTTTTATTCTGCAACAATTAAAATGTAAAACAAGTTCAAAAACTGTTCTGTGGTGCACTCAAAAGTTATCAGATTTCATGAACAAGGTTTCAAATGTCATGCAGTTGTTCGGGGTACTTCAACATGGATGTAAAGTAGTACTGATCTAATGCAACCAAACTTAAACTGTTGTACTTGGCATAATAAAAGATATGGATTATCCTCTCTACACAGTGGCATTGCTACTGGCATAAGACAAGTGCTAATTTAGCAAAAGCAGGGACAAGAAAATGTAAAAATCCCACCACCCACTCCTGGTAAATTGCACCATTTATGAATTACTAGCCATGAGAGTAAATCACCTTAGTCTTATTGCATGATTAAAGGTAATTTTACCCTCTGCTTTTGTTACTTTTGCTGCTAAACTGTTATAAAATGCAACCAAATATGATTTTAATGAAATTCAGAGGGGTGCATGACCATTATCTGGAAAGAACTTTCAGAACTTGAGTTTAACTGTAGTTGAGTTCACCATGTGACAAACAGGGGGAAATGGGGTGACCTGTTTATTGTTTGTGACATAGCTAGTTTTTTTTTTTTTTTGCATGGGAAATGTTCCATATGTACCAAAAAAGAGAAAACTATCCAAAGTTCATGCTCTGTTTACATAGTTTTTAATTCTAGAATGTTTTTCCAAGTAACTTCTTCCAACACAGTGCAGTTTTGAAGAAATATAAATATGCACAATACGTTCTGGTGGGATTTCTTCATTGCCACAAACAAACCTATTTTTGCTTTTGAAATATGACTAATTTTGCTGGGGTAGATTATTTTCATCACACTGCAGCTCTATGCTGAGACAAACATGTAGCTGTTTCTTGATTGATGGAATATGGCGTACGCACGGTCATATTACTGTTGTGACAGCTGGCTCCGTTTGAGTAATTGCTTGCTCGTGTATCTTCTTTTATGAATAATTGGAGGATTTCTTTGTCAACAGGGTTCACTTTGTGCCCATTTTGACTGTTACAGTTTGTTTGAGGAGGCTGGATGTGTAGTGCCATGTATCTTTCCAGAAGAAAAAAAGGAAACACAAGTAGTTGTGTGGGTTTGTGCACATGTGCAGACTGCATGTGTGGGTGGATGTACTGTCAATACAGAATATATTAAACCAACAGATTGTTGTGAGCAGTAACACCATCATTTAATGAAGCTATCTGCTTGCTGGCTGTTCTTTGGTGGTACGCTAATGGTATAATTCCAAAAATAATGTGAAAACGAACCTGGGAAGACATCTGGTTTCTGTGTGTAAATTGTTTTTCTTAATTCATGCTATACATATAAAAATACAGTATGGCCCTTCAATGTAACACAAGACTTAATTATGCTGTTTGCCTTAATGTATTGGGATAGCTTTCACTAAAGTTGGATTCTGGAAACTTCATGTTAATGAGGATAATTTATAGTATATTCACACAAATCTCAAACATCCTATGCAAATATGAACATAATGGCTGAGGGAAATGGAAATATGAAAATACTTCAATTTTTATTCTCACTGAAAAAATGTGTGCATGCTCAGAGGTGTTTTGTCTTAACGTGGGAGTAGTAAGGCCACTGAAGGCAGGTGCTAACAGCAGCAGCTATAATGAAACTTCACCTGTTTTGATTTCCTATTTAAGCACCAATAGAGGCAGTAGCAGTTGAGGCTCCCTGTGCCTGATCGCCTCATTAAAGAGCCATAAAGCAGTTTGACACTCACAGGATGCCAATCCATCATAGCTAGGCCACTTCTGATAGGGGGGAAACCTCTGGGGGAGGAAAGCTGCAATGGCTGGAAGGAAAGGAAAAAAAAAAACAGTCCATGTCAAACTGAGCTGTCGTCTGGTGAGCTGAGATGCCAACACCCCTGAGGCGGCAGAGCTGGATCCAGATCCAGTAGTCGACTAACACGTCCCACAAACTCATGAGCGAGGCAATTAGCAGGAGCCCCTGTGGATAGCACATTCCTCTCCCAATGATTGTTTCCCTCCCCAACCCCCTCTTTCGTTTTCGTTTTGTCTTTCCGTCTCTTAAAATTCCTCTGCTTTCTTGCCAGTCCAGTGCTTACAATTCAGCTGTCATTTCAGTGCAGCGGTGGTTGTCTCCCCAAGCACAGTTGTGTGGCCTGTTGTTGTCTAACAGCAATGTTCCCAATTACTCTAATTACCTCTGCAGGAAAATAAAATAAAAAAATTTTTCATTTGGGTAGCCAATTAACAAAATGGAAAGTTAAGGAGGAAATTCAGTTTGTAATTAAGTTGTCAACCATCTCATCATTTTGTGCAGCATTTTTTTTTTTTACTGTAACTCTTGCTAGTTAAAAGTTAATGTAAAAAGAAAGCATATATCTGTTTTGCATACACTCATGATGGGACTTTTAATGATTTCTTTGATTTGTTTTTTTTTCCCATGGTGAAATGATTGTACAAAATAAATCTTTTAATAACTTAAAAAGACAGTTTCGTACACAAATTTGAATGTTTTTTGGATTTAATCTAATCAATGCAGGGAACAAAATTATACATACTGACTCAAATACACAGATATACCCCCACCAACGTTTGGATATGTCAGGCATTGTGTGGAGGCGAGGAAGAAGGAACCCAAACGCAGGACTGGCAGGTAGGTGAAGGTTTATTATAGGGAGTGGGTGAACAGTGGGTGAACGGACACTGACTGGCTAGACAACTGAATGGCTGACTGAACTGAGGGAACACACGGGAAGGACAACGTAACATCAATGACATGACAGTGAACGAGTAGAAACAGAGTGCTTAAATACACAGACTGATGAGGATGATAATGAGAGACCGGTGAGTACACAGCTGAACATAATCTGGCTAATGACACAAGACGAGCTGACACAGGAAAAGCAAGAAGTGAGCTCATGGAAGTGGCAAAATAAACTGAACATGAACAAAACTGAAAACACTGGGTCACCGACCCAGGAACCCTGACAGGATAAAGGTCCCGTAGCAAGTTGTACCTCATTCAGATGCTTTTGATCACCATTAACAAACTTGTTGCATAATTTTAATCCCTGAACAGGGTCCAGTAACCATCACAGTGGCAGATATCCAAGAAAGGGTCTCCAGTATGAAGAGTTGGACAGCACCAGGGCCCGACATGGTTCACGCCTACTGGCTAAAGAAGCTGACTGCACTCCACGAGCGTCTGGCAGCACAAATGAACCAGCTGCTAGTTAACGAGAGACACCCGGAATGGCTAACCGAAGGTCGGACGGTCCTGATCCCCAAGGACCCCAAGAAGGGACCGGTCCCCTCCAACTACCGACCAATAACCTGCCTCAGTACTACATGGAAGCTCCTGTCAGGCATCATATCGGCTAAGATGAACAGGCACATGGGTCAATACATGAGTGGGACACAGAAAGGAATTGGCAAGAATACCAGAGGTGCAAAACACCAGCTACTGGTAGACAGAACAGTCAGCCGAGACTGCAAGACCAGACTGACCAACCTGTGCACTGCCTGGATTGATTACAAGAAGGCCTATGACTCAATGCCCCACAGCTGGATACTGGAATGCCTAGAATTGTACAAGATCAATGGGACCCTAAGAGCCTTCATCAGGAACTCAATGGGGATGTGGCGTACAACACTAGAGGCCAACTCCAAGCCCATAGCACAAGTCACCATCAAGTGCGGGATCTACCAAGGAGATGCTCTGTCCCCACTGCTGTTCTGCATAGGCCTGAACCCCCTCAGTGAGATCATTAACAAGACTGGCTACGGATACCGACTACGGAACGGAGCAGTTGTCAGCCACCTCCTGTACATGGATGACATCAAGCTGTATGCCAAGAGTGAACGAGACATCGATTCACTGATCCACACTACCAGGCTATACAGCAATGACATTGGAATGTCGTTCGGACTGGAGAAGTGTAGTCGGATGGTAACAAAGAGAGGGAAGGTAGTCAGAACTGAGGGGATTGAACTACCAGAAGGCAACATTGCAGACATAGAGGACAGTTACAAGTACCTGGGGATCCCGCAGGCAAATGGGAACCATGAAGAGGCCGCTAGAAAGGCTGCAACCACCAAGTACCTGCAGAGGGTCAGGCAAGTCCTGAGGAGTCAGCTGAATGGTAAGAACAAGATCCGGGCCATCAACACGTACGCCCTGCCCGTGATCAGGTACCCTGCTGGGGTAATAGGCTGGCCAAAGGAGGAGATAGAAGCCACTGACATAAAGACAAGAAAGCTCCTTACCATGCATGGAGGGTTTCACCCCAAGTCCAGCACCCTGAGGCTGTACGCTAAGCGGAAGGAAGGGGGCGGGGACTGGTGAGTGTCAGCACCACAGTCCAGGATGAGACAAGCGAACATCCAAGAATACATTGGGAAGATGGCCCCAACTGACCGAGTGCTCAGTGAATACCTCAGGCAGCAGAAACCCAAGAAAGAGGAGGGAGACGAGGAACCATCATGGAAGGACAGGCCCCTGCACGGTATGTACCACCGGCAGATAGAGGAGGTGGCTGATATCCAGAAATCCTACCAGTGGCTGGACAAAGCTGGACTGAAAGACAGCACAGAGGCACTAATCATGGCAGCACAAGAACAAGCTCTGAGTACAAGATCCATAGAGGCTGGGGTCTATCACACCAGGCAAGACCCCAGGTGCAGGCTGTGTAAAGATGCCCCAGAGACAATCCAGCACATAACAGCAGGGTGCAAGATGCTAGCAGGCAAGGCATACATGGAACGCCATAACCAAGTGGCCGGCATAGTGTACAGGAACATCTGTGCCGAGTATAACCTGGAAGTCCCGAGGTCAAAATGGGAGATGCCCCCAAGGGTGGTGGAGAATGACCGAGCTAAGATCCTGTGGGACTTCCAGATACAGACGGACAAAATGGTGGTGGCTAACCAACCGGACATAGTGGTGGTAGACAAACAGAAGAAGACGGCGGTAGTGATCGATGTAGCGGTTCCGAATGACAGCAATATCAGGAAGAAGGAACACGAGAAGCTGGAGAAATACCAAGGGCTCAGAGAAGAGCTCGAGAGGATGTGGAGGGTGAAGGTAACGGTGGTCCCTGTGGTAATCGGAGCACTAGGTGCGGTGACTCCCAAGCTAGGCGAGTGGCTCCAGCAGATCCCGGGAATAACATCGGAGATCTCTGTCCAGAAGAGCGCAGTCCTGGGAACAGCTAAGATACTGCGCAGGACCCTCAAGCTCCCAGGCCTCTGGTAGAGGACCCGAGCTTGAAGGATAAACCGCCCGCAGGGGCGTGCTGGGTGTTTTTTTTTTTTATATATATATATAGTTGAGCTCTAAGGTTGAGTAGGTGCTTCTTTCTTGGTCAACACTCTCTCAGTCAATGCCAATGCCAGTGTAAAATTTACCTCAGCGTAGGCTATTATACTAGTTTTCCAGCTGTTTGAGCCTTGGTGGTTCCTGGGTTTACCCTGAATATCCTAACCAATTTCCTCTCATCTTAGGGTGACAGTTTAAGTCTTCTTCCAAACCTTGGCATTACGCTGACACATCTGTCACAGTGTTTACAGTTGCTTGAAATAAAGATCTTGGAATCTGCAGATCCTCCTTATTAAATCTTCACTGTGTTCCTTTGACTCTGAGTGCTAGTCAGTCTAATGAATGCTGTCAAAGAAATCTTTTATATGCTGGCAAAGACAAACTACTAGTACCAGTAGTTTAGTCAAACACTAAGCTTATAGGCCTTTGGTTTGTCAAATTAAAAGACACCTTATTATATATTTGTACCAGTTGGAGGGGACCAAACCATAGTTGACCTTGCTCCTCCAAGGAATAAAGGATTTACCCTACGTGAACTATAAGACATAGGATTAACATGTTTATCTGATTAACTCACACCATCTGCTTGGAGATTTGAGCTACAAAAATTCTACACTTTGGCTTGTAATACACTGGGAGAAACTGATATGCTTACAGCAACAGATGAAAACATATGAAATTTGTTTTACTATTCTGTTACTTTTGCTACTGCATGTGTTTTATATATATTAAAAAAAGTGATTTAATCTTTCAACCTGCAGTAAGCAGCAGTAGTGCTTTACCAAAATATGCAAACAGTTAACATCTGTCAATGTAGGGTATCTACCTACATTGACAGATGAATACTATTTGGTTAGGGTCATACCAAAGGTAAAACAGCACATACTTGACTTAGATTTGTAAAATAACCATTACTACAAGTAAACGCTTGTGTGTGTTGGATGTTTGAAGTATGGAACTTTATTACATTATTAGATGTTGTAGCCATGACTCTTGCCCTATTGGAGCTTTTTGAAAGCTCATATTGCTTGAACATTTGCTTAACAAAGTAAAAGTGCATCGATGGCCACAAAAAAACTCCAGTGTCTAACCTAAAAACTATTTCATTTCTATCAAAGTATGATTTATGGGCATGGTTTTCACATTATCAAACAATGACAAGAAACAAACACGCACCAACACACAACACACTTCTCCCTGAGGATAATATTTTCACATTGATGATATTCTGACATCAGTAACCCCCAAACTAAAAGGCATTCATTTTTTTCCTCTACCACACATGTTCACTGAAACAAAACTCAACTTTTTCACTCATGATGGTTTTAGCAGATTCTGACTTTGCTGAAAAACTCATAATGGTGTATTTATAACGATATATGCATGTTTTCACATTTACATGAAAAAAATCATTATTTTTTTGTAATGTTACATCTGTTCAGTTTAACCGTTCACTACCAACAACATTAGTAGGGGAACCAGACAAACTCAAAAAAAGTGTTCAGTGTCTCATTTGCAGGCTGGATTTCATCAATAGAGTGAAAGCTATGTCTATAGGGACTTCCTGTTCTTCTCTGCTAGTCAGAAAATCAGAAGAAATACATTTGATACAAAAATGTCTCAGAACCTAAGGGGCAAGTGGTAAATATGTAATTCCTGCCTCTGCACTGACACTGTAGGATAGCATACTGCTTTGAAAAACAAAGAGTGGCCTTTTCCCCCAGGCCTGCACATGCTGTGATATTAATAAATGTCCTTGATCATTTCCCACAGTGGGATCTTGTTAACCTATGCACCGCACTTAATCAATCTTTAGAAAAACAAACTATGCCACCATGTAAGTACTTTACCTTAGAATATACTGCAAGACTGTGCATTTTTTATCTTAACACACACGCACACATAGAATATAGTTGATAGAAG
>NW_024582965.1:125662-132515 GCF_018398535.1 Haplochromis burtoni | reverse complement strand
TGTGTGTGTGTGTGTGTGTGTGTGTTAGCTAATACTAGCAGCTGTTGACTCCAGATTAAACTCTACCTGGGTTTACTTGCTCAGGTGGGAGCTGAGACGTTTTTATTTCTATTAAAAAATGAAAAAACGTTTTGAGTAGGTTTACACTTTGTTTTTAGCTCATGCATTTTCTAGATGTCTATCAAGGAGATGTTCATCTAAGGGATGACAATGGGCACACAAATTAGTAAGGAAATCTTTGTCAACATTTAGAGTTGGTAAAATTAACAAAAAGTATTTTTTCAATTCATAAACTCATTACATTAATAAACATAAGTAATAACAAACTATAACTATTTGTCAGCTACCAATAATTAGGCTTTTATTTATTGTTAACAATAGGTATATTTAATTATTGATGGATACACACATACACCCACACATACATTTGCTGTTAGAAACTATTTTTATGTACTGCACCACATGCATTGCCTACAACTTGATTACTGAGCTATTACAGCACTCATGACCTTAAGCAGATTAGATGGAATAAATGCATTTTTGTATAGAGAGCATTTCCATTTAACAGCACTCAGGTCTGCTTGTAAAAATGCAGCTTACTGTGGGTCATCGCACCCAGCTCCGTGGGAAGAAATCTAACCAAAGTGATGATAAAAAAAAAGAAAGAAAAGGAAAAGAAGAGGAGGAGGATTGGTTCCTTCTGACTGAACTCACAGTGATATATTCATCAATAGTGCTGAAACCATGCAAGCAAGGCCGCAGATAGTTTAGCTGTTCTATTCTTGGCAAGGCAGATAGTGCCCCTCTTGTTAAATTCATCTGTCAATGCTATTGGAGAAGAAGATAAGAAGTGGAGTGACCCCACATGGAATCAGTCAAACTCATATCGATCACTCTTGCCTTCATTTCAGCTGGATGGTTAAAAATGATTAGAGTTCCGGAACTGAAGTTAATTCTCGGGGATTGGCTCTCTATAACAAGAATCTGACATAATCGTTGCAAATGATCTCGCACTCTCATGCTATCAAATCCAGCTCCCCTCACAGGCAGAAGTTTAATCAAGGACTATTTGTCATTGTTTAAGATTTGCATTACCCCTGTCTGCTAAAGTCTGACACTGTGTGTCCAGGCAAGGATACTGCTATGACTTTTTTGTCCACCCACTGGAAGTAAAATGATTGATTAAAATGTGGTTTTAATGTCAAAGGCTCTGTCAGCAGCACGCTGGTAAGAAATGGGGGAAAAAGATTACTTTCTTGTGTAGAGTAAACTGCAAATGACTGTTGAAGATGACCCTCCACTGAACGAAAAAAAATGTTAGTTGACAGTGCTACAGTGAAACATGGGTATCTGGAGCTGTTCAAATATTTTGCAGATCCCCTGACTAGAACTGAATGAAAGTCAATGAAAAACAAAAAAGCCCAATTATCTGTTCCAGTTCTGTTTCTTCCTCCAGTGTAGTACTCCACAGGTCTCGGCACTGGAGTTGTCATAGCTGCTCTTGGATGTTCACAAAAAAGGATGACTGCAATGATTCACCTCACTTAGTAGCAAAAACAAATGTGAGTCTTTTCAAATGTCATAGTGTGGAACTCAGCACTCACCACTACTGTCATGGTCCGCGGCCCAGTGTCCAAGGAGCTGATGGAATGCCCTCGCCCACGGGTGTGGCTGTTGACTCCACACCTGCATCCCATCCCAGGCAATCATCAGGTGAACTATTTAACCCAGCTCAGTGTTTTGAGCCCTCACCTGCCTGTCCTCCTGCCCGCCTGGAGTTCGGATCACCACCGGTCTTCATCTCCTCTGTTTTCCCTGGAGCTCTCCCGCGGACCCTCACCCCTCCCTCTGGTTCCTACGTCCCAGCCTTGATCGTAAGATTAACAACTCTACCCTGCTTATGCTGTTATTTCCCCGTTCCCCAGTAACTCTCTTCCTCTTTCTGTTGCAGCCTCCCTCAGTCCCGACTACGGCGTTCCTGAGTTGTTTATCTCCCGGCCCCTTGGTTTTCCAGTTAATCGGCGTGTTTTCCTTTGACCCTTCCGGGACACCCTTAGTTAAAAATATATTTTGCGCGCACCTTGGCGTGTTGTCTCTGCTTCTGGGTCCAGCTTGTGTGCTGAACTACGGTTCGTGACAACTACAATTTGAATATATTCATGAAAAGCAAGGACCAATAACTTGCATCCATCCAAGCTCACAGCTGATGAGCAGTGTGTTTTGGTAATTGTGCTTCACTTCCATTTCTCTTTAGGATTTAAAAAAAAACATGTAGAAGTAAACATGAGACAAGTGGTTGCAGAGTGCAGAGTTGTGGGAACATAATGGAAAGAAGAGTTGCATTCATTAGCAAGACAAACCTTTGAATATTTTGACTATTTTCATTCAAATCACATTCTACAAGTCATAGTTGTTTCACAACCACATCCATTGGAGCTCGCTGTTTCAGTGCCAAATACCACTGCAGTATTCTCCTGAATGATGTCCCGAATGGTGTCACCCATCAGGCAATTCCTCCACATCAGCACTGATATAGGAGGAGAAGAAGTCAAAACTGGAAGCGATGAAATTCCTGAGTTTTTTTCTCCAAAGCCTCGTTTTTTTCAGCCTGTTGCAGCACCTCCCTCTTTATAATCTTTTATGCAGGTTGAAGGTGGACCAATGGGAAGCATTTAAATCTGTATTATAATGTCCCACCTACTGTCATGGAAGCCTGTTCACTTTGTAGATCTATCAGCTAATAGACCTCACAGGGGGGGTCCCATCTTACAAATTCTGGCATATTCTCTCCTATCACACAGGCACTCGCTCACTCTTGCTTTCTCACTGTCATCCCCTTAGGTCCACATTCATTTGTGATGCCACTTTCAGCAACACCACAGTAAAATTTTTCATGAATTTCTAAGATTCTAACTCATCTGTTGTTTCAGAGTAGCCACACCTCCTTGCCCTTATTACCACCACATAAATCAATATGCTGAAATTAACCCACTATATAGTGCACAACACTCACAGGAGACTTTATTAGGTACACATTGCTAGTTCCGGATTGGACCCCCTGTTGCCTTGAGAACTCCCCTAATTCTTCATGGCACAAATTTAACAAGGTGCTGGAAACATTCCTCTGAGATTCTGGTCTATATTGACATGATAGTATCACACAGTTGCTGCAGATTTCCATGATGTGATTCCCCCATTCCACCAAATCCCGAAGGTGCGCTAATGGATTGAGATAAGTGAGACTGAAAAGGCCATTTAAGTACAGTGAACTCATTGTCATTTTCAAAACACCACTTTCAGATGATTGGAGCTTTGTGACATCCTGCTGGAAGCAGCCATTAGAAAATGGGCACACTGTGGTCATAAAGGGATGAAAATGGTCAGTGACAAAACTTAGGCAGTCTCTAACATTTAAATCATGTTTAGTTAGTAGTAAGGGGCCCAAAGTGTGCCAAGAACCCACTACCACCAGCAGCCTGAACCTTTGATAGAAGCAAAATTCATGCCTTCATGTAATTTATGCTTAGTTTCAACTCTACCATCTGAATGTGGCAACAGAGATTGACACTCATCAGATCTAGGGATGGGTACCGGTTCTGACATAAACGGTAGTAACCAGACCGAAAAGCAGCGCACATTTCGGTGCTTCGTTTCTGTGCTTTTTTTTTACTGAGACATCATACAATTTGGATTCCAGCCAATCATTTTACCTTTGCGAGCGTAGTAGGCGGGCCCAGGTACGTACGTTCTTTTAGAGCAGAACTACAGATTAAAAATGCCCAAAGTGAAGCGGTCAAAAGTCTGGCTGTACTTCACAGGAAAAGATGCAAACTCAGCAGCCTGCAACAAGTACTTTAAGGTGATACTGTGCAAAGGAGGTAACTCCTCGAATCTGATGAAACACCTGGCGACGTATAGCATTTTGTTAAAAGCCGAGAAATGCGCCGTATTTGATAGCTTGCTGCAAGACCTCACACCGTGCACATCTACTGTGCGTGGGTTGCCTGTTATTTGACCCGGAGTTACATCCCCCAAAAATCCGAAGAGGAGAGTCCTGGCCCCTAGTCCTGTCAAGTGTAGCAGAAATGATGACGGATGATGACGGCAGCAGCAGCCGTTCTTCTCTGCGTGAGTAGCTTAATGTTGTTTGTGTGTAATTTACGTTGAGTAGGCTAACCACGTTATTACATTAATGCATGTAAGGTGAACTAGCAAACATCGTCGTAGTTACATGTGGCTGTCTTCTTGTTTGATGGCAGATGCTCTCTTCACCCTGGCCAAAAAGGGTAAAATGACCAAAGAAAAAGTGGAAAACAGCTAAACATGAGAGGTTTTTGGACAAAGTTTGTTTTTTCCATTGTTTAAGCACTGCTTCCAGCCAAGAGTGATGCCATAAATCCCCTATAGCTGCAGAAAAGGCTAACATTGTTATCTTTTTACAAAAAAACAGCTGAACATGAGAGGTTTTAGGACAAAGTTTGTGTTCTCCATTCTTTAAGCACCGGTTCGAGCACCGTTTAAGCACTGACACCATTTCAAAAGTACAGGGTTGGTACTGGTGTCGGATAAAACCTAAACGATACCATCCCTAATCAGACCAGGCAATGTTTTTCCAATTTTCTATTGTCCAGTGTTGTTTCATGTTCTTGGGTAACAGGAATGGCACGTAGTATGGTCTTCTGCTGTTGTAGCCCATCTGATTCATGATTAGAAGTCTTGTACAGAGATGCTCTTCTGCATACCTTGGTATGCAGAAGATTATTAATAATAAATAAAATGTATTATTATTATTATTATTATTATTATTATTATTATTATTATTATTATTATTATTATGTTAACCTTAGAGACTGTTGTGTCCGAACATCCCAGCAGTTTCTGAAATCAGTCTTTTTGGCACCAACAGCGGTGGTGCCAGTCACTTAAAATCACCTGTCTTTCAAACTTACACCCAGCATTTTGTCTTGACCATGTCTACATGTGTAAATTCATTTAGTTGCTGCATTGTAATTGGTTGAATAGATTTTTGTATTAATGAACAGTTGAACAGGTGTTGCCGTTTAATAGTGCTGTTCAAAACTATGCATTTCATCCAGTCTACAGTGTAATTCAAAACTGTCAATAAAAAGCGGTCTACAGATATTTTACACTATATCCATCGACCAGAACCGTGTCTCTTCATTTGTCTGAGCAGCAGGTTTTTTAAAAATGCTATCAAACCTGACACCTAGTTGAGACTTTGCTTACTGATAAATACAGTGCATTGGCAACTAATTGAAGATTAGTACATGCAAGCACAACTGCTGCAGTTTTCATTGTGCTTTTATAGGGTGATATGGTACAATCAAAGTTTGTTGTAAGTTAATTAATAACTCTCTTTATTAATGTGGAGAGATATGGCTCAATGACTATGCTATTTTTGTCCAAGTACACAAAGTAGCTTAAATATGGTGCAGGTGTTTGGACATTAATTTAGCTTTATTATGTAGGAGTGATGCATCCCTTTAGTGTCTGAACTTTGCTAACAACTGTCTGCATTTTTTCTCTAGTTACTGCACTTTGTAGATGAGGGAATGAGTAAAGTAGTTGCCAGCTCAAAAAAGCCCTCATCTCCTTTATCTTCTACCTTATTCACCCGTATGTACTTCCATTATTCATTCCCTGAGTACCACCAGTCCACCATTGTTTCATCATCAGATTCTCTTTGTTATGTTTGAGCTTTCCAACCATTTGATTTTATCTGCTACCTTTGAATTTAACCTTGGCCTTTTTGCCTCCTGTGTCTGCTTTAGTTTAACCTACAGCTTTCCAGTGTGTGTATTTGTGTCTGCTTTCTGAGTAACCCCAAAAAGTTATCAATTGTGACTTTTTTTGTATCAGTACCTAATTGTGCCTTTACAGTGTGCAGAGACATATCTAATACAGGATGATCTGAAGAGCTTGGTTATCATAGGGGGAATGTATTATGTGATGCACAATTTCTGTTCCTGAGTTATCATATGACTCATTTCTCCATGTAGTCAGCTACAAGGTCTGATTTCTAACCTGTACCTGAGGTATTTGTCCGATATGAGCTATCTCAGAGGACAGCCAAGCCAGGCAATGGCTCTGGTTTCCAGTTCTGTCTTTCCCCAAATTAGCAATCCAGTGGGGTCACCTCTCAGCCTTTGCTGCCATCATCAGGCCCATACTCCAAAAGGATTCCTCTGTTGCCACTGAATGCCAGCTTAAGCTATTGAAGGTCTTCTCCCTCATCCATTTGCTCCAGAGGGGCTCTGCCTTTGTCATCAGGTGTAGTGTTTCCAGTTAGCATGAGTAGTTTCACCTGTGTTTACCTAGTTTTTCATGTCCAGAAGTATGTTGTATTAAAAAAGACTGTCCCCTGAACAGTGTTCTCGTATCCACTCAAGCCCTTGGGGTCTTTTTCTTCCTTGTTAGTCTCTTGTGTTAGATTCTGTATCTCCCCTGCAGTGCTTTTTGTTTATATACCCTACCTTTTTCCCTTTGGTAGATGGGTAGGCTGCAGGTCTCCGTGCCCCTGATAAAGATAAGCAGAAGAAAATTGATGGAAGGATAGTTGGATATTAGAAAGTAAAAAAACAAAATAAACCTGCTTGAATAATGCATGAATCATCTATAATGGATGGCTCTGAGAAAGTTAACACCTATGTTGTCAGTTTAACCTTCCTCTCGTGTTAGCTTTCTGTTATCATCTCTTATGTTAGCGGGTCGGTTTTGACCCGTGAATTAAATCAGCTATAAAATATACTAAAAACAATAAGTTATCATCCAATTTGTTTCTCATCTCTTGGTTACCTTGTTAGGCTTCCTTATCCATGAAAATTTTGGTTTT
>NW_024582965.1:80905-124110 GCF_018398535.1 Haplochromis burtoni | reverse complement strand
TTTTTTTTGTTTTATTTTGTAGAAATAGAGGTTCCTGACAAAGTCAAAAAGCCTTGATACAATAAACAAATGTATGTGATTTTTTTATGCATTTGAAATTTAAAATGGGTCGGTGCCGACCCTAACACGAGAGGAAGTGATTTCACCACCCTGAACTGATTCCCAAAAAGTTTGAACATTAACTAAATCACAGGTTTGCTAAGGAAAAAGTAAAGTCTAAAATAAGGTCAAATTGACAGTGATTTTTTTTGTCAACTCATGGATGACCATGTAAGGTCTAATCTGATCATTTAAACGATTTTCATACCAAAATAGATTTCAAATCAATTACACTAAGCCAGTGATGTTTAAAATAAGTCTCTGTGTCAAGTCATGTGACTCAGGTAGCAGAGCGTTGAGGGGCCTTTTAAAGGAATTAAACACAAAAGCTTGGGGTTATTGAAAAGTAGAAACAATGGTGTTGATGATGTAACAGTACTTTACTATTCAATGTGTTTTTTGTCAGCTAGTTTCTAGCTTTCTCCCAGTTTTTTTCAATTTTGTGTAATTCTGACGTGTCAAGACGTATACCTTAAATAACACTGGTAAGGTGTTCCTCTTAACCAAATATAGCACAGCAATGAATGAGGGCACAGCTTCAGTACTTTATGGGATGATAAGGCAGGCAGCTGAGAAATAACTAAGAAAGGAAAGCACTGGGCTGGCTGTAGGAAAACACAGTGGCAGAGGCAGGGGGTTCTATCTGGCACTTCTGTCCTGTTTTGCCCGTCAGTTCAAAGGCTGCATCCTCTGGCAGTCCATATTTCAAAACCTAGTATATCAGACCAGGTTGACAGACCTGTCCTCTACTAAAGGCTTTAAAATGGGAGGAAATTGCTGTACCTTTTTGCAGCTCATTGTGCAATGGCCACTTGTTTAATGGTGCATTCAGAAGGTCCTTGTCAACATGAGGAAGTCAGGAAATAAGTTGCCAAGTAACATTTATCAGGTCTTTGCATCCAGGATTTTAATCATTTAGTAGTAAATACATCACCTGTACTGCAAAGTATCAAAGCAAATGTCACAAATAAATCACAGCTAATCCTCATCTATCTACCTCTCTCTCTCACACACACACACATGCGCACACACAGACACAGATGCTCATAATTTAAACTTTTGATTTTGCACCAATCTTCTGCATGTTGTCAGGCTGTTACAGTACAATTTGCAAATACTTTGCCTTTTTAATGACCGTTGCTTTCACTAACATATTAAATGTACTTCCATCAAAAGAACTCTATACCTGGGAGACGTTTATGCAGGGGGGGGGGGGGCTCAGTGTGAGGAAAAAAGAGAGAAAAAATACTTTCTCGTTATCCAATTCGATGTCCAGCTGGGCCACAAACCCACACTTTGCTCTTCTACTCAAAATAACAAAAGACAGCCTCTATGCCTCCAGGCACCATTGGATGTGCTTTTTTTTTTTTTTTACATGTCCCAGTCCCTTTATCCTCACAGTATCTAAAAACCTAAAACTGCACTATGGAAAGATAAAGGTCGGGGACATTGGGTTTCAAATTCTTTGATGCTGCTATTAGAGTAGTTCGTTCGAATACTTAATACTTAATAAATTTTCACATTTATTAAGTATGCTTAATAAATGTGAAAATTTAATGTTACACCAAACTGGGGAGAAAAAGAGATTTAAGCAAACTAAATTCCAGCCTGATCTTGTTCCAGCATCACATACATGCGCACAAGGTGTCCCATGGTCGATGTGCCATGACTCAGCAGCAACAGAGAAACAATTATTGGCGTCACCTTGGAACATAGTGCGGAGCTTTGCTTTTCAGTATGAAGGCTTAATGTTGCGATGTGGCATATTTTAATTGTAACTCTAATATTTTCATAAACTAAGTGCCTTTGGATTCCTTAACAGAACTCCAATTAAAAGCAAAAGCAAGTAAAAATAAAGCAAAGCAGATTTCACCAACTTCCCAAACAAGACACAAATCCTGGTCTCCTGGCTGATAAACTCTTGATTTGCATAACAGCAGTGCTTGATGCCGTGGGATAAAGACATACTAGCAGTTCTGAGTTTCTTTTTATTGTATTGTACACATAGTGAAGCACATGAAATGGTGACTCCTTTGAAATCCAGTGCTACTGATGGTTGTACCTTAATGGCATGTAATTGGTATCCCTACATTATTTCCAGTGGTTGTCATATTAAACAAATAAGGTGACAGGATGAGATGATTTGCTTTGACTCACCCAGGGCAAGAACAGCACAGTGTGAAGGGTGAACATAACATCACGAGTTGATATTCAGACAAAGTGATAGAGGCTGTACCCTAGCACCACCCCTGCGGGTCCTCTCAAGAGTCCCACTGACTTCTCTTGATAATAGTGTCAGCCGGTGATTGACATTTGCTAATTTCTCATTTTTGCTTTGCAAGTTTAAGGACAGTTTAAAGCTTGAGGCTCTAAGCAGGAGTCCATGTTAATGACAGTCCCTACTGGGACAAAACCAGTTCATTTAGACCCCGTCTAAATCATGCATCCTTGGCTCTGGTGAGTCTAATTGGGTAAGTAAATTTGACCGAAAATCATTGGAAAAAAGAATTTACTATGAGCATTAATGCTGAAACCCTCACGAGCTCTTTATGTCTACCATTTTTGCTACACAGGTAACAGTGAGTTGGTATATCATATTCTTTTATTACAGCTAAATGAAAAGAGAGCAACCATTTAAAATGAGCCATTGCCTCTGGTTATTTCACCAGTTTCAGTATTTGTAGCCATTTTCTCTAATTGTTGTAGTCAATTTAGGTACAGTACACCACTTAATAAGGATTAATATGTTTTTGTTGCAAAAACCTTTTTCTGGCTTTAAATAACTGTCATTAAAGTTGTACCAAACCTGGCTAAACTCAGCTTTTAGCAAAGAAATTGATTCGATTCATTAGGACAAACATTCAAAAGAACTTCTTTATGAAAGAAAACTTTCATAATATATACTAAAATATAACCTACATGTAATGGATATAGGAGACTATTATAAGCACTGATGTGGTTGTTTATTCTCAGTATTTTGAAGTCATGTTGAAGCCTTTTATTGAGCTTCCATTCATTTATACCATTGCACTCAACCTCTTTAAGTCGTTTGATTTCCCATTCTAGACTGTTTATACTGAGCAGAAGACATCAGTCGTAAATGTTGACAGCTGTATTGTATGAAGTTGGTAGTTCACCTAGTGAGTGTGCTCTTTCCATAAACTTCACTGCTCACTAAAAAGCCGCCTTCGCTCTGCCTTCCTGTTGAAAAACCAATTTAGTCCAAGAAAGCCAATGTAAAACTGAAACTTGGCATGCAACTATACAACAGAAAAACTAGTTACTTACAGAATAAAATGGCTTTGATATTGTCAGGCTAATGAATTGTGGTTCAAATGTAAATACAAGTGCAGTCAAAAGAAGACTGTTACTCTAAACTGCAGGAATTTATGTTTGCAGACATGTCTCCATTCTGGAGAGCAATGGTAAGACCCAGTAAAGAACGGTGTATTAGATATTCTCATATTTGTGTTGTTCCTGGATTAAGATTGCATCTAACCAATCACGCTGTTATTATGTCATAGCTTTGCAGCTTGGAAAATTTTAAGGAAAGAGAACCTAAAACAGGAGGCAGATCATTTCAGGATGAGGGTTATATGTTAGGATGTGATGATTGTTACAGGTTATGGGATTCGAGCTACAGTGTTGGTGTATGGCGTGATGATGATTCATGTCACAAAACTATGACATCACTACAATGGGACTGTTCACTCGCACTGTTGAACTTGCATCAATATTAGTTTTGTTGACCCAAGAATAACACCAATGTGACGATATCAGATCACGTGTAAGGAACGGAAAAAGCTGCTCCTTCGTCACTGCTCCTTCGTCACTGCTGACTCCCACGCCGTCGCCTGCTCACTTTCCTCAGCCGCTGGCCATGTGGCCGCCCTCCTGCCGGTTTCATTTTGAACAATCTCTGCCCAAAAAATCACTGACTTACAGATTAATTGTTAAAAAAATATTCCTTCTCTGCATCTGTCAGCTGTCCTATTTTCATTAGCCAGGCTTTATATGTCCTTCCAGTGAACTCATCAGTAGTCCTGCTTCAGATTACATCATGAGCCTTCCATTGTTCTTCACCCCTGCAGCATCACATGTTTATCAACTGATATTTCTGTGCACCAATGTCAAGACTACCTGCTCAAATTTTGAATTTATCTTTATTTAACCAAGATGTCCATTGAGGTTAGTAAATCTCTTTTACAAGGATGTCCTGACCAACAAGCAGCAGTGCGCCAAGTGCAAAACAAGCATTTATATACAGATGCAACAATTTATAAAATTATTCACATTTACCACAAAACATGAAACTGTAAAATATCTAAAATTAATTTCAACATTTAAAAACAATTTCATATCCCCCATATTTAAATTTTACAGGTACAGTTGGTGACTAAAACCTCTCAGTTTTTGTTTGAAACTAGATAAAGGGATGAGAAATTCCAACATCAACCTGAGCTGCAGATCTTTCCAGGACCACAGGCTGAAAAAAGACAGACTTAACTTTCCTAACTCTGTACTCACAAGGGGCACGTTAAACACTTTAGCACAGCCAACTACTGGCTCTGAGATTGCAGGTGTTCTGGAGGGCAATGAACTTGGTGTAGATATATGATGGTAATTTTGCTTACAATAGCCTTGTATATAAAAATATACCAATGGTTCATCCTTTGATTCTTGAGTGCAGTAAATCCAGCAAGGGTATACAAAGTGCAATGATGAGTCAGGAAGTGTGAGGCTGTTATATACCTTAGGGCAGTTTGCTAAATGGGGTCTAATTTAGCTAAAGTAGTGGGACAGGCCCATCGGTAGATGGCATCACCATATTCCAACTGTCTGTAAAAGAAGTTTATTCGCAAAGGACTCCTCACATTTTTTCTCAACTTTTCCTTATGTGCACACCATGTCAAATCATTTAATTACTCTTTGAGCTGTCCTCTAATTTAAGTCTCTCCTGAATGAATTCAGCTCTCTTGAGCTCTGAGTGAAGTTGATGTGGCACTTGAATGAATATGGATGGCCCTTTGAAGGGAGTCAGGGAAGAAGTTCCCCTGACACATATAGTACGAAATGTCACACAAAACATAAAAAAAACAAAAAAAACTATTTCCAGTATGAGCCAGCCAAATGAAGCAGAGCATAAGCTTACAGAAAACACACAAACCAGAAATCATATTTGAAAGGTGTTTAATTGAAATGGAGGGCAAAGCAGGCAGAGAGTGGGGTTAGCAGGTAAGTAAAGCTGGTGTGGAGGCGCAATGCCTGAGAACAGGTTGGCCTCAAGACCAATCTGTAGCATAGAGAAGAAACCCAGGTGTTTGTTCCAAGTACTTGGAACAAACACTGAGCGGCAAAACTAAACCTGAACTGGCCTGAGAATGTTCTCTACAACCTGAGCAGGTGGATCAATCTGGTGACATTTAATCATAAAAACTATATTGAAGCATGGTATACGATACAATTTCGCAGCTGCCAATAAGAACAGTAAAATTCACTCTATATTCACTGCTTCACTTTAGCCAAAGTAAATAGTTGTGATGAAATGTGTGCAAAAATGTTCACTTTGCAGGTCAAAATTCTGATTTATTTTCTTAGTTTCATGTTGATTTAATAAAACACTATTTCACTCTGTCACCTTTCCCATCTACTATTTCCATTTTTAGAGGTAACTGTTGCTTATACAACTGATTTTTACATGTATTTTTGGTCTGGTTGCCAATGCTGCAACAGCATACACCTACATCTAGACCAAACCCCAATGGAGAATACTTAGCCTCAGTGGTGATGTTTACCACCAGGCAAAGCAGGCAACTGTTTGCAGCCCCAGGCCACTGGAGGTCTCCGGGGACTGAAAAACATTCACCTGTGGCAGTGGCGATGTGCTGAGTTTGCAGACCAGCGTTCCCTGTGGTTCCACCTGATTCTTGCAGGTGCATGCACGATCCTGATCAAAAACCAACAACAGTGCTGGACTTGAGCACACGGCTTTCAGAGACTGTTCATCAGGTGTAGATAGCTGACATCTTCATAAAACAAAGTTTCTCTCTTGTGCTCCAGTTTCCTCAAATTTTTAAGGATGCACCACACACTTTGCTATGATGCCAATGTAAGCCAAGTTTCTGACTAATAGCATGCTGTGAATTGCTTTATTTTTCAAAAGAACTATTTCATGTTTTTCAAATGTTGTTTCTGTAGCTTTAACCCAATAACTGCCAACATTTGCAATAGCTGGCAAGTAATAAAATGCATAAAGATCTTTTTAAGCTGGGTAGTTGTTCAGTTGTCTGTGTAAACACAACAGTGGTTCATATCTATATTTAATTAGATTTGTGCTGAACGTTTGATTGTGCTTTTTTTTATGTATATCTGTTTTTATATTACTGTGCAGCACTTTGTGGTTTTTATCCTGTGAAGAGTGCTATATAAATAAATGGAATTCTATTGAATTCATATCTTTAGTTGTGATGTGTAGCTTTGTGTTAAGTGGTTTTACAAACAAACAATAAAAGATTCCTTTGAAAATTGCCGGGTACAAGGACTGGACTGGAAAAGCAGCAAATGTCCAAAATGTCCAAAAGCCTGTAGAACTATTGCTCAGCTTTAAAAAAATGACAAAAAAAAGCCTGACTCCCTGGAAGCACAATATAAAAACATGAAGAATGACTCATGCTTTCATACAGTACTGTATATCAAACTTCATCTGAGGGATTGGTCTAATCAAAAACAACCAAAAACAAGCCCGTGGTCCCTTTCAGCATGAAGGCTTTGCGTAGGGGTTAAAACATGATGATGGTGATGATGATGATGATGTATCATCATGTTAAAAAAAGAAAAATCATTCATAACCACTCCACTGCAAACAACCCTCTTCTATGACTTCACAGAGAGCATTTCAAAACATGCCTAATGAATATTTTATGTAAGGAAAGCTTTGACATCAGCAAAGCAATCAGATAATGGCTACTTGTTAACTCATATCTGGCTGTAAGAAAGGAAAAGGCGACCAGTCTGTTTTTGCATCCCAGTCCTTTTTTCCCCCTTTCTTTTAAGAATATTTAAATGCTGACTCTACACCCGAACACCACCATTACTCCTTCCTTTCCTCAAACATACAGCCCATATGAGTGACATTTGTACAGGACTGCGAGCAAGGCATGGGTCAAAGACTACTTGCAAATCAATCTTGGTATTTTTAATCTTGGCGCAGTACATGATGGCAGAGATTTTCTGCACCAGCACAATTAAAACGGTGTCAGCAATGTCCACAGGGTGCCAGTCAAACAGAAACATAACAAATTGACTTTCAAAACATCCCTGTTACTGTCAAAAGACTAATTGCATTTATCTACATTAAACCCATATGTTGCACGACTTTAAAAAAAACAAAAAAACAATGTATTTGAAATGTGGTTGACTGATACTGCGGAAAATCACGTTGGTATTATAAAATAGCAGTGAGTATTTTGTGGTGCAATTCAATATGATCTGAACCCCACTCCCTCCCCAAAAAAACACAAAAACAAACAAAAAAAAATTCTTGTATAATCAAGTATTGTTGCCCAGAATTGTGCTCTCATCAAAGTGGAAATACTCCAAGAACAATGTTCAAGCTATTACAGGACAAAAGCTCTCAGAAACTAGACTGATGCATTTCTTAGTGACACTGCAGGGTGACCCGTTCCTCCCAGGAGAGAAGCACTTGAAAGAAAAATCCACATGACATGAATATTTTTATAAAGATTGCATAATAAATGTTCACTACAAATGTATTTCAGCTCTATGTAGTAAGTTGGAGGGTCAATTCAAGGTCTGTATGTTATCAACAAAATTGTGGCTCAAAGCACAAATTTGCTAGACTAACAAATGGAAAATAAACTAAACAACTGGCAAATGTCACAGTGATTAAATCAAACGGGGTGTAACATTTATTTAGTTAAATTTGTCATAGGCTTCATAACTCAGATCATGAATTCAAAATAAACCTTTGAATATTTGAGCAGGTGGAATCACTGGCACTTTTCCCAGCTTTAGTGAGTCTGTAAATAATTTTCACAAACTTAAATCTGAAAATTCACACATCACTCAATTTGCAGTTATTAATTTTGGCATGTTTGAAAAACCTTGGTGTTTATAGCTCTTTATCTTCAAGGTAAGGAGAACTGAACTGGTGAAGCAACAGATAAGACAGCTGCTAATTCATTCAGTGGCTAATTGTTCTGCTTACACAAAGAGCAGCATCACAGACACCTCTTAAATCAGGTTTGGACTTGCTGGTTGCCAGTTTGTTGCTGAAGATGGACTGAAGGGCTTTTAGTTTGTTTGTTTTTTTTGATTGTTTTCTGTACATGTTAACTGTGTTTAGTAGGCAGTCTGGTAACCTAGAGGATCATCATTTAGCCTGGAGAAATAGTTTGCTGCTTTATAAGAAAGCCCTCCGCAAAGCCAGAACATCTTACTATTCGTCACTGATTGAAGTAAATAAGAACAACCCCAGGTTTCTCTTCAGCACTGTAGCCAGGCTGACAAAAAGTCAGAGCTCTTTTGAGCCAACTATCCCTTTAACGTTAACTAGTAATGACTTCATGAACTTCTTCACAAATAAAATTTTTATCATTAGAGAAAAAATTACCAAGTAATCATCCCACAGATGTAATATTATCTACAGCTACTCTTAGTACCATTGATGTTAAGTTAGACTCTTTTTCTCCAATTGATCTTTCTGAGTTAACTTCAATAATTACTTCCTCCAAACCATCAACGTGTCTTTTAGACCCCATTCCTACAAAACTGCTCAAAGAAGTCCTGCCATTAATTAATTCTTCGATCTTAAATATGATCAACCTATCTCTAATGATCGGCTATGTACCACAGGCCTTCAAGCTGGCTGTAGTTAAACCTTTACTCAAAAAGCATCTCTAGACCCAGCAGTCTTAGCTAATTATAGGCCAATCTCCAACCTTCCTTTCATATCAAAATCCTTGAAAGAGTAGTTGTCAAACAGCTAACAGATCATCTGCAGAGGAATGGTTTATTTGAAGAGTTTCAGTCAGGTTTCAGAGCTCACACAGCACAGAAACAGCTTTAGTGAAGGTTACAAATGATCTTCTTATGGCCTCTGACAGTGGACTCATCTCTGTGCTTGTCCTGCTAGACCTCAGTGCAGCATTCGATACTGTCGACCATAATATCCTATTAGAGCGATTAGAACATGCTGTAGGTATTACAGGTACTGCGCTGCAGTGGTTTGTATCATATCTATCTAATAGACTCCAGTTTGTGCATGTAAATGGAGAGTCCTCTTCACACACTGAGGTTAATTATGGAGTTCCACAGGGTTCAGTGCTAGGACCAATTCTGTTTACATTATACATGCTTCCCTTAGGCAGTATCATTAGAAGACATAGCATACATTTTCACTGCTATGCAGATGACACCCAGCTCTATCTGTCCATGAAGCCAGATAACACACACCAATTAGTTAAACTGCAGGAATGTCTTAAAGACATAAAGACCTGGATGGCCGCTAACTTTCTGCTTCTTAATTCAGATAAAACTGAGGTTATTGTACTCGGCCCTGAAAATCTTAGAAATATGGTATCTAACCAGATTCTTACTCTGGATGGCATTACCTTGGCCTCCAGTAACGCGTGAGGAACCTTGGAGTCATTTTTGACCAGGACATGTCCTTCAACGCACATATTAAACAAATATGTAAGACTGCTTTCTTCCATTTGCGCAACATCTCTAAAATTAGAAATATCCTGTCTCAGAGTGACGCTGAAAAACTAGTTCATGCATTTATTACTTCCAGGCTGGACTACTGTAATTCATTATTATCAGGATGTCCAAAAAACTCACTGAAAAGCCTTCAAGCTAATCCAAAATGCTGCAGCAAGAGTCCTGACAGGGACTAGAAAGAGAGAGCATATTTCTCCTGTTTTGGCTTCCCTTCATTGGCTTCCTGTTAAATCCAGAATTGAATTCAAAATCCTGCTCCTCACATACAAGGTCTTAAATAATCAGGCCCCATCTTATCTTAATGACCTTGTAGTACCATATCACCCTATTAGAGCACTTCGCTCTCGCTCTGCAGGCCTACTTGTTGTTCCTAGAGTATTTAAAAGTAGAATGGGAGGGAGAGCCTTCAGTTTTCAGGCCCCTCTTCTGTGGAACCAGCTTCCAGTTTGGATTCAGGAGACAGACACTATCTCTACTTTCAAGATTAGGCTTAAAACTTTCCTTTTTGCTAAAGCATATAGTTAGGGCTGGACCAGGTGACCCTGAATCCTCCCTTAGTTATGCTGCAATAGATGTAGGCTGCCGGGGGATTCCCATGATGCATTGAGTTTTTCCTTTCCAGTCACCTTTCTCACTCACTATGTATTAACAGACCTCTCTGCATTGAATCATATCTGTTATTAACCTCTGTCTCTCTTCCACAGCATGTCTTTATCCTGTCTTCCTTCTCTCACCCCAACCGGTCGCAGCAGATGGCCGCCCCTCCCTGAGCCTGGTTCTGCCGGAGGTTTCTTCCTGTTAAAAGGGAGTTTTTCCTTCCCACTGTCGCCAAAGTGCTTGCTCATAGGGGGTCATATGATTGTTGGGTTTTTCTCTGTATCTATGAAGCGCCTTGAGGCGACTTTTGTTGTGATTTGGCGCTATATAAATAAAATTGAATTGAATTGAATTGAATAACCTGGGTTCATTAGCCATACACAAAAAACTTTCGGATGCATGTATTAAAATTATTCATGACACCAAAATAAGTAAATAAACTGAAAAAAAACTATGTATACTAGAACTGTTTGCTTTTTTAAGGAATTAGGCTTCTTAAAAAAACAAAAAACACATGCAGTTTTCTGTTCTCTTTTGTTGTACCTTGGCTCAGCACAATAAGTTGATAAATCTGTTTCTTTGTACCTTTTCTTTAGGAGAGTAACCTGCTTAGGTGCACATGGATGCCTGTAGATGTCAGTGATAAATTCATTCATTTTAAATGATCACCCCTGATTGTAGCTCACATGTTTTTCAGCAAGATTTCTGCTCCCATTGCAAACGTTCTGCAAATATAAAACTTTTTCATGTATTTCTGTGTAATCTGTGTATTTCTTCTTTTAAATCATCTTGTAGCTCACATGTTTTTTTTAGCAAAACATTCTGCAAATACAACAGATATGCATGTATCTGTATTTCTCTTTTGGAATAATGGACTTCTTAATTATGTTACTGCACAGTTGAAATGTACTACTTTGACAGTTCAGAAAACACAAAAAGGACATGCAAGATTATTTTAAGATCAGCTAGCAGATCAATTCATGGTCTAGGGTTGTCTATTGCCCAGTGGCAGTTGAGATCGACTCCAGCATCCCTGTGACTGTGAACTAGATAAACGAAAGAAAATAGATGGATGAAATGATAGCATTAAAGAAAATATATTCATTGATTTGTGGAACAGTTAGTTCAGAACAAGTTATGAAATAAAAAATTGTGAATGTAATTTGCCCTTTGATCTGCTTGCAGCTTTTCCTGAGTGTCCAGATTGACCAATGCCACTTCCATGTGCACTACTGTATAAATATATTCATGAATATGAGCTCTGAAGTTACACAAGAGTTTTTGGATATGAGGTAATAATGGTGGAAATTGAACATACATTAATCTTGCACATTGGTTCTTAATAACACAACATAGTTGCTAATACCAACAACCCCCACACTTGAATAAAACTAAGTAGATAGATAGAGAGCTCATAGATTTCTGTCCCTTCCTGTGCTATCCTCTGTCAGCCTCTGGCCTGAACGATGGCTCTCAGTAACTTATGTGATGGTGGAGTTATCGCTGTGACTAATGGGCGCCCCAAAGGAATCAATAGCATGCATGCCTTGTGCTGAGGGAAAAATGCATACATATTTCAGAGCCATTAAATGACCACAGTTACCATACAGAGGGCAATGTTTCTCAATTTGACCTGCCTTTTCATATCAGGAGGTAGGCTAGATATGAAAAATTAAAGAGTCAGATACAAATTGGAACGGTGTGTACTGCTGCTGCTCTCTGCTGAAAGCATCAGGGCGGAGCAGGGGGGCTGCTGGTCTGCTTCTTGGGTCAAAGGGGATTTGTTAACAGCATTTGCTAGATCTCTACCGTCCCTTTTTAAGTGATAGTGTTTACAGGCATGCCAGATGATTTACAACCTTGCCTCCTGCAATCACATATTGTCTCGATTCAAGAGATACCACATGTAAAGCAAAGTTAATTAAATGATTGGGTGACATGGTGTTTTATCACAGGGGGCCCCATCGTCACTACCTTAGTCGGCCATTTGACCTTTAATTATCTTCACTCAAAACTGGATTAGATAAAGCTTTGCACTCAATGGAAACATGGTGCTATCTATCCTTTCAATTACCCCTGTTCCTTGATGAAGAGGAGGGATTACTCATGTTATCTTAAATACAGTGATTATCTCCATGTTCTGTGTTTAACGGTTTTCTGTGTCCTTAAATATTTTGGGGTTTTTTGGGGCACTGGGTGTTGTATATGCATTAGTCCTTATCACCAAAGGATTTATCTCATGGACACCACGGATACCTGTTGAGAATATCATGGAAATCCATCATGTGCCATGCTCTTGCTTATGCTGTTTATATGGAAATGGGGACAAAAAAATTGTTGGTTCCAAATTTTGTAGTGTGAAAATGAAAACTTGTGCGTGTCTCTGTGTCTTCATAAATGCATATGTAACAAGTAACAAGTCTTTCCTGAACAAATTTCTTACCTAGTTGGATTTCCAGTTATCACAACCATCTCTTGTGTAGAAGCACAAGCTGTCTTTCAGATCTGACGGCATATGGAAGCCCCCCAAGAGCCATGATACTGAAATTAATCACAACATTTTTTGGAAAGCAAAGGCTCTGTAAACAAAATTAACAAAGCAGATGAGCAGGCCAATAAGGGCATGTCCTGTTGACACTGGTGCAATATTGTCACTATGGACACGTAGAGAGCAGAAGATTTCCTCCTTGGCATAGTATGTCTTTCTGAGGCCCAAGCAGCTGGGGTTCTATTAATTAACTTGGCATTAGCAACATTTGGTTTTTTGTTCAGCATCGACTGCACAAGGGTGGTTTAGGACTGTTAAATTAGGGCTCGGGAACAGGGGAATGCTTGCACCAGATTCAGGGAAAATTACAGCCAGTCTAACCACGAGGGAAGAAGCCTCTTCTGGAACCGCTGTGTAATTTAACATGGCTGTCAATCACTCTTTCTAAAGCACCTCTAAATCCCCTGTCTGTAGTGGGGATAAAACAACAACGCCAGGGATTGGCGACAGCTCTGTTTCTCAGTAAATATTCTCTCGAACCCCCCAAAACAGATGTCTAACATTCAATGTCTAAATAAATGTTGATGGATGGAAATTTTCCTTGGAAGGAAGCCAAATAATTATTTGGCATCCCAATTATTTTCAGAGGCAGGTGGTTCTGTTACAAAACCGACTTAACAGCTCATGTCAGAAATACCTGCTTCTAGCAATGACCTTTCAGTGTTTTCAAGTCAATGATGATGCATTTTCTTTTGACATATATTATTTTTAATTCTATGAGTAATGTATTGATTTGAAAGCATGTTAATTTGGTTAATTTGATTAAACTTTTTGCCTAGCTGCTGATAAATATATGTCTCTTTCCATTGCAGGTGAGCTTACCGGTAGAAGAAAGCTATTTTCATGACTTTATCTGCACATTTATAGACACACATTGTTATTTGCTCTACTGCACTCTGGTTTTGTACTACTGAAAGCAGCCAATAGCTTACAAAAATTACTTACTTTTATTACTATAAAAAAAACAAAAACGACAAAGTGAAAGTGATTCTTCATGATGATTGATGGACTTAGAGAGACGTTTAAGCTGAATCTACAGCAGCATTATGCAGGCCTATAGCATGTTTCAGCCCAGTGTTTAGCAATTCAGCCCACAGCTTTTAATACGTTGGATCACTGTCACAACATAAATCTAAAAAGGCCCACTGTGTACAACCTTCTCAGCATCATACAGATGGTGCACATAATAGGTATACACATAATTTAGTAGCTACAGAAGCTATAGGATTTGGTCTAGGCTAAAACTGGAGTTAAATGAGATTTTTGGAAAGAATAGTAAATGTGTGGTAACGTCATCAGTTTCATATCTGTTTTCGTTCATGCCTGCTCTGTTCTGTTTTAGGATCTTAATTTCTTCTGGGAGAGTTGTGCGCTCCAAGAACAAAACAAACCTACTAAACATAAATTATGGAGATGTAATATTTACATATGGAAATGTAAATCTTGTTTTGTTTCGTTGTTTTGTAATGATCCTGAGTGACTTCAAGGTATTGTTTATAATTCCTGGATTCATAAATACAAAACTATTTGCAAGATCAACTGCTTTCTTTAAAGTTTGAAACTGCTACATCAAAGTCCCCCGAAACATTTTTTTTGTTTTATTGTGTTTGGATGTTGGTTGCTTTTTCATTTAATTTCAGCCCAGTCTGTGCACCTGATCATTTTCAGAGCAATGAGTATTGGAATCCAAATTTGAAATCTTTGCTTCAGATTTTTAGTATGTTGGGGGGGATCTTATTAAAACTGATGCAATTATGAAAGCAGAAGAGTCTGATTTTGAAGCACCCAAAAAAAACCACAACACAATGGCACACTATCAGTCATGGATTGGCCTCCTCAGAGCCCGGCCCTCGACATTATTGAAGCAGTCTGTGATCATCTTGATTAAAAAAATGGAAGAAAAATTGGCCAAAATCTAAATAATTCAATTCAATTCTGTGTCAGTGCTGTGTCTGCAAATTCTTTAAAGTAAAGACATCTCAGTAGAGGAAGAGCTTTGGAATATCATTCAAGAAGCCTGAAGATTACTGAAAAAAATTACAAGAAAGCTGCCTAAGAGTGTTCAGGTTGTGTTGAAGAAAGCAGGTGATCGTACCAAATGTTGATGTTTGACCTTATATAATAATACCTTGTATTTCCATGTATTTTTGTGCATGTTTAAGTAAGTTACTTCAAGCTATTTTCCATTTCCAGGCAAAATATAATGAGGGGTGCTCTAGACTTTTGCACATTGCTATAGATGTTGTTTGCAGCATCATGGACACTCAGTCTGTGTGCTACTCTGGAGCCACAGGATGCTATACAGAGTTTTTTCCCCCACCATGCTTTCTGTGGTTTAGTTCTATTGAAATGAAAAACCTTAAAGTCTGATGTGAAATTTGTTTACAGTCAGAAATCAGAGCAAAAATGAAAGAAATTGGTGATGCAGAAAAACACCCTGAGCATGACTGCGATCGAGGAATATTGCACACAGCATTTTCTTTTATGATTTTTATTATTGGACAGCAAGGCGACAGAACGAGGGAAAAAATATGTGGTGAATGTTACGCCATGCATGATGTGATGTTGCTTTTAAATAAGGCGACAGGCTAATGGTTAGCCTGTCGCCTTATTGCATTATGAGAAGAACAGGAAAATCATTTGAAAAACACAAATGAGTGGCAGTTATTTAGATTGCAGATGCATTCATTTGTAAGTCTGATTTTTTGTGTGTGTGCAGTATCAATGTGTAAATGATTGTCGAGTTGAAGTGATTGGCTTTTGCTCTCTGGCCAAAATGTTCTAATCCATTCTCCTAAGCTCCACTGTAATTGAAGTATTTAATTTGGGAAGATAGATAGGCCTATAAGGGTATTATGGTAATATAAAAAAATCGATTTCTCTGCATAAAGTTGGCAGTGCTGATTTTTGTAATATCGCCAGGGGGAAACGCCAGGTTATAGTTATTAATTTGTAATTTAATTTGTTTGTTTAATCAGGGGTCATAGACCACAGAAGAAAATTCATCAGTTCTACCCATGGTTTTGTGCACACTCTGTGATCGCAGAACCTCCTGTGAACACTTCTTTCTTTCTGCTTGCTGATTTTGGATACTTTTGTAGAATAACAATTGTTTTTCATTTAAAACACTGGAGTAGTTCTATCCATCCATCCATCCATCCATCCATCCATCTCATCTATCTATCTATCTATCTATCTATCTATCTATCTATCTATCTATCTATCTATCTATCTATCTATCTATCATAATCTATCTATCTATCTATCATCTATCATCTATCCATCCATCCATCCATCCATCCATCATCCATCCATCCACCATCCATCCATCCATCCATCCATCCATCCATCCATCCATACATCAATCCATCCATCCATCCATCCATCCATACCTCCCTCCCTCCCTTTGTCTATCCTTTAAACGGATAGACAAACATGCAGGAAAGCTTCCCCTTTGATTTTCCTGAAAACGTGCAAGCTGGAGATGGAGATTTTGAGATCTTTAATGACAGAGAGCTGGACAGACAGTACACCAGCCAGCTCAGCTCTGATGAATTAACTGTGGACAACCGAGTGCCAAACCCATCACTGCTCAGACAGTTTAAGTAGTGGTAGGTGTAAAATATGATTCAGAAGTCCCAAGAACTGGGGTGTCAATTTGTCCTCCAAACGCCCAACCAGCTCTCCCTACAGCCACCGAGCTTACAGATTTGTCTGAAACCAGCTGTAAATTTAATTTTAATGGTGCAACACCTTTCGCTGAGTCATGCACTTTCCCCTCCCCATCTCTCCTTTCCCCCACTCCTCTCTGCTTTTCCCAATGCTGTCACAAAACCGTCTTTCTCTCTGCCTTGTATTATCTCTGTCAGCAGAGAGCCCATGGATCTATCAGGGCAAGCTGGGAAATACAGATAGTGACAGGGGTAATGTGGACCAGGTCACTTCACATGCCTTAACTTGTCCCCTCTTTCAGTGCTCAATCTTCCACAAACCACAGGTTGAGAATTTATCTGTATGACTTCCACTCAGCTTTGTGTCATTTGTTTACTCTTCTACCCAAAGCAAAAGGTGAGATTAGAAGAATGTACCATAAAAAAAAGAGAACCACTTTATTTTCCAGCAGTCCTTTTTCTAACACCCAGAGCAGCCTTAAATCTCAAAGCAGAGCAGGGATAAGACGGTAGATTCATTCTGTCTGTCCAAATATACTGTACCTCAACAAGCCGGTTACAGTCAAAGGGAACCAAATATCTGCTCTCAGAAACTGATGAATCAAATACTTTTTTTCTTCTCATCTCTAAGACTGGCCCAAGGCATTCTGGTGGCATAACTAGACTCAATTCCCAACACCACATTAGATATGTTATTACAGCAATGCAGGCCTAAGTATATGTCTTAAAAGAATGGAAACATTAAAAACTGAGATTTCTGGGAGTGTGAAAGTATTTCTGACACATTCACACATACCTCCTGACTATTTTAATGATTGCAATTTAACTATCTTTGTCTCTTATGCACCACTGTGGGTTTCAGTATCTTGCTGAAACACAAACAATAAACTGGATGGATGACCTAATCGACCTCCTCCATAGCCACCCACAAAGCTAAGCAGCTAATTGTAAAGAAGGACTCTGATATTTAGTGCAGGTTACGACCTATATATAATATCTGTAAACATATATCTGTATGTGAACATGAGTATCTGCAGATGTGAGAGCACAAGACTTTTGGCACTGGCAACTTTGAGATGCTGTGCACAAGGTAAATAATAACAAATTATAATGTTATGCAAATTCCTGCAGTTATCCAGCAGCAGCCCAAGTATCTGCTATCCCATGTTAGTCAGCGGTGTAACTATCGCTCAGTCTAGATCTTGTGTGAAAACTTACCTGCTTTTTCCTGTCTTCATAGTTGGCTCCTGGAGTGGGGTTCTCGCCTCAGTCGTCCCCATTCAGAGCACCATTCAGAAATGTGAACCCAGGAGTCAAATGGAAATCAGAGAACACATCCAACAGGTTTGGTATAACTTCTCAAATGGCATACAAGTTTCTTCTCTGTTACAGAAAGCCAGTGTCTTTTGGATCAATTGGCCTGAGTACACTTTTAGCAGTGGAGCTAGCTAACCTTGCTAAGCTGCTTGCACCAGCTGTTTCAAGCATACAACCATTGCAAAGTGCCCTTGCTAGCCCAGGCATGGAGCCATCAAATTCAGCCTTGATCCACATATCAGAGGCTCCTCCAGCAACCAGTGCAGAGACATGTTGTCTTTCTTTGTGTATTTGAAAATAGCACACGGCTTGACAACACCTTAATATAAAGGAGACGATGTTTCCAATTGCAAAGATCTAAAACAAGTTAAAAACAGAGAGAAATCCAAACTTTTCACCATTGCTCCTCCAGATACACCTTACAAAACTCAAACCTTTCCATGGTCTTCCATAGAAAGCAGTTGCATTGTTTGAAGGGCAGCTCAAAGGTCCTTTATAGACAGAAGCCGAGTCAGCCTAGAACATCTGATCTCATCTGAGACTCTTGGCAGACCAATGAAGAAGTCCTCTTGCGATTCTTTACTTTCTTTGTACCCACTTTAAAACAATGAAGAATAAAAGCTTGCTCTCTTCCTTAACAAGGCTGGCTCTGTCAACTCCTGCCCTGTATCTGACAAGGGAGAGTAGATGATCTTTCTCTGCCCTTGTTTCTTCTCCAGGCCCCAAAAAATAAAGCGAGAGTGAACATAAGCACCCTGTACTTTTGTGTCAGACTTTCTTCATTTTAAGGAGTTTAACATATCCTTGACTTCCTGTGGATTCACTCAATCGCTCAAGTTCCACAGTATCAGACTCCAGATCTCCAACAGATCTGATGATGCTACGAGTAACAGTAAGTGTGTGCTGTTGACACAGGAGTTGACTGAACCTTCCTATGGTCACACCACTCACTCAAAGAAGAGAAGTCACTTTTTCTCTGTTTAAAACATGACCAATAAAACATAAAAGTCTCTCTAAAACATCTGTTAGCAGTCATAGTTGAATTAAAATGCCAGTAGGTACTTTTAGGTGAAATATTTGTAAAAGAAACATTGCATTCAACCAAAGAATGATCCGTAAAACCAGCAGGTAGGAACTTGATCTTGAATGTTTTAACAACATCAAAATGATGAGAAAAGAAAGAAATGCGATCAAGGTGAGCCAAAGAAATTCTACTGTCTTTATGTTGAGACCATGTGTACTGTCTGCAGCCTGCGAGCATCCTTCTCCATACATCCAGGCGCTCCAGAGCACACTGGCAAGTTAAAAGAGGTTCTGCATGATGATCTAAAAGCTCACTCTCAGTATAGTTAAATTCTAAAAAAAATAAATAGGCAGTAACACTGCAATCTTTCAGTTTTTCATTAGGAAACATGTCTGCTCTGCTCCACCATTAGGAGCATAGAGATTTAAAAAAACAACAACAACAACAACAACAACAACAATAACAACAATCAAACAAAAAACATTAAAAAGCTCAAAAACAGCAGTGACTAATAAAGTTCTGTGTTGGGCCACTGTCTCCACTCTTACAGATACTGGGGCAAATGCCTTGGAAAATAAAATCCCCACTCCTACACTAAGTGTTGTACCATGTTTTAAAAAGACCTTCCCTGCCCACTCTCTATTTCAGTCCACTTCATTGTTCAAATCACTGTGGGTTTCCTATACAAACAGGACATCTGTTTAAGGTTTGCAGTTTTAAAGAACACTGCTCTCTTTTTCTGTTTCATAGCGCCATTTACATTCAAACTGCCCACTTTGAAAATATTTACAAATCCTTAAATATTAAAAAAAAAAACAGAAACAGTCAATAAACTAAGAAACAAAAGCCTAACTAGAACGGTGTCCATCATTGTCAAATCTGTTTCTTTATTTTGGCCAAAGTTTCCTTAACCTGTAAACTTCCTGGCTTGTTAGACCAGACTGAACTTTAGACAACCTGTATATCCTGAAAAAATGACTCTGAGTTCATCCTCTTTATGTTTTTTGTTTCCTGTAATAACTTTTTAACAGCCACAGCAGGATACAACTTGTCTTTGGTTTCTGACCTCTGAGTACAAAACAAGTCACTGATCAGACAACATGCTCTCACTGTCACTGTCATCAGAAAGCCTGGTTCTTCTACCCAGCTGGCTGATTCTCTGTCTTCTAGTCTTAGCGCCAACTTCTGCACCAGCTTTATCCACATTTGTTTTCTTACTGTGCCGTTTTAATGGGGGTGCAGGATCCTCATAGCATGGTCCACCTCACCAATCTGAACAACTCAAGCATCAATAATTTCATCATTTGGACTCACTTTTATCATATTTCCCTCTTCCTCACAGCCAAAGCACTTCATAACAGTGGACACTGCAAAAAAAATGTAATCATAATCTTTCAGTCTGACACGAAAGTGCAGCTTAAGCTCATCTGATTCACTGTGAAGAATCATAAACACCTGGTGTCTATAAGAGACGGAATGACTAAGTAAGGGTGATTTGCAACCAGACAAAACTTTCTTAATGGAAGACAAAACTTTCAACACAACACAAACGTCTTGAAAGCTCGCATCTCTGAAATTCATCGCTTATAAATGGGGGCACATTAGAAAGAGTGATCAAGTAGCAGGCTGTCCCAGCAGAACAACTGACACAAAAGCTCCCCCAACAGCGACCCCTTCCTCGACTAGCCTATTAATCCGATCTACCTTCTCAACAAACAGGACCACAGCTCTGTTCAGCGCCCACAGCCAAAGCAACCTCCTCCACTACACGCAGAAAACATTAACCCTGATGTCATGCTTTTGTGTCAGCATGGAAAAGCAACCTGTACTAACCATGGTGTTTAGACACCAAGTGGCCAAAAACTTTACTAAAAAACCCACAAAATAATGAAACAAAACCAACTGATGAGAAAAGAAAAAAAAAACAAATAAAAAAACTAGGAAAGAAGGAAGTATGGAAAAATACAGCTACACAGATCAGACACCCTCTTGCAGTTCAGACCTTTCAAAGTCAAAGTCAAAGTCAGCTTTACTGTCAAAAACCATATATACAGATCATACACAGGAATCTGATATTGCAGTGCTCACATGGCCCTCAGTGTTACAGGCCATGAGATGTAAGATGTAAATAAGGTAGTCCAACAAGTGCCACTCTAGAAGTCTCCAGAAGTTTACTGGCTGGTCATAAAATGTTGGGGGAATGTCACAGTTGTAAATATGGTTCTATCACAACTTTTTTTGTTTTCCTGCAATCAAATTTAAAGTGACTTTACATTTTTTATATAAACTAAAGGTAGATTTTTTCCCTTTTAATATTTGATGTGTTTTCTATGTTCAGTTGTGAATAAAACATTATTTTATGACATTTCCAGTTCATTGCATTCTGGTTTAATTATTTTACACAGCATCCCCGTTTTTTGGAATTGTGGTTGTATCTGTCAGGCGTTGTGTGGAGGCGAGGAGGAAGGAACCCAAACGCAGGACTCGCAGGTAGGTGAAGACTGGTGAAGGTTTATTATAAGGGGTGGATGAACAGAACAGAGGTAGAAAACGGCTGGCTGGACGACTGACTGAATGAATGAATGAATGAATGAATGAATGGCTGACTGAACTGAATCGAACGACATCATCAATGACACGACAGTGAATGGGTAGAAACAGAGGGCTTAAATACACAGACTGGTGATAATGATAATGAGAGACCAGTGAATACACAGCTGAACATAATGAACTAATGGGAAGAGGACTGAACATAATGCACACAGACCAAGGCTAACACAATAAAACAGGAAGTGGAACAGGCAGTAGATAAACAGTGAACGTGAACTGAAAATACTGGGTCACCGACCCAGGAACCCTGACAGTATCAACCAATTCAGGCACCTGCAAGTAAACAGTCTTTGTGGATAATAAAAAGAGGGATTGAACTTTTTTTGTAAATGCAATCTGGAATCTGCAGTTCTGCTGTTGATTGTGTTTTATTTATTTATTATTTATTTATTATATATTTATTATAAACAACAACTGGGGAAAAGAACAGGACCACTTGGACCTAACTGTCACTTGCAGACCTTGCTTCCATCCCATTCTTATAAAAGCGATCTCTGTGAGCAAATTTCCTAAAATCTGGCATAGTTCACTTAGAAGAAGAACCTATTAAAATTTGATGGTTGAAATTTAAAGTCACTGTGACCTCCAGAAAGCTGTTTTTCTCCCCCAAGGATAAGAAGCTCTAGATGACAAGATTTCAAACAAATATCTAATAGGATAAAACAATGATCTGATAACATTCTATATAATGTCAGTGGCTGACTTCACTGTGACATCATTACTCTCCACAGAAAGAAGAATCTGTGTCTGTTTTAATATTTTACATTTGATTGAATACCGAATTGGTGAGATTAATCTCTGATGCCAAGAGATCAAATTCTCTTGAAAATCAAAGTTTTCTTTAGGGTTGCCTGTGCTGACATGGATGCAGACTGCAACCCAAGGATTTGTTGGAGGCACACAACCCTAGGGAATAATTATTTAGTCAGACAACTGGTGTACAGAGTGGGGATACAATACCCAGGGCATATAAAGCAAATTTTGAAATAAACACACTGTGTCATCTATTTCAAAGGAAAGGGAAAAAGCTTTAGTTATGACAGGCAGATATTAAAGAGAAAAAAATAAAGTACAATTAACATTTGATTCATAACTTCAACAATGGATTTAATAACCTAATCTAGGAAATATTATTTCCCAGGAAACCATTTACACCCTATGTTTATTTGAAAATAGTACATAGAGAATATATCAAATCCTTTTGTTACCTAGCCTGCAACACAGTGCCAAACATGCCCCAATTTCAACCTCACACCTATAATTTCAAGATCAGATCATTTAAGCCAATAAATAAGGTGTTGATTGCAACTTAAGGCAACTAATGGAAACAAAATCATTGGATGACACAACAGCAGCCACAAATGAAAACTATAAAACTGTCTCTGTAGTTTGGAAGAAAAACAAATAGGAGCTTTTTGATCAGCAAGTGAAATTTTCAAAGGCCAAAAATCACATAATCTATTCTATTGTATTCTATTCTATATCACTAAGACTTAAGGTAAGGGTCACTTACAGCTCAGAGTAATCTATGTGGAATCTATGCGATCACCTACCACAGAAGAGCAAAATTAGTGTTGATCAAATGACACTTTCTGGGATGCCACTACAGTTCACTTGGCTGAGCAGGCAATCCATGTGCCCAAAGGCTGTAGGGCCCGAGTTCAAATCTGCCTTGGCCCATTTCCTTTGTGTCATTCCCTCCTGCTCTCTACTGCCCTTGTCTAAAACCAATAAAGGCTGAAATAATAACAAATAAAGCTCCAAAGAAGGGACATCTTCCACACAGGTGCCTAAAATTCTAACAAATGATAATTAATGATGATAAGCAAGATGAGAATGAGCAAATCCTGAAGCAGCTACAACAAATTCAGACTGATGCCACGCCCCCTGTCACAGGACACTTTGATTAGAAAATGCAAATATTTAAACATTTTAATGTGGGAATCTTGGAGTGCAGACACCATGCTGCTGTCCTACAGTATAAAGGGAAATGTAAATATTAGGTCTGCCTCCTTCAGCACGCACTGTATTATGGCAGTGTGAGTTAAAAACGTAATTGGGGCATCGGTACTTCAGAGGGATCCGCTATTGCTGGGACATTAAGCAAAGTTTTTGCTGAGAGTCATGTTTTCCAGTGCGTTCTATTTCAAAAGACGAGCCACCTCTTGGAAAAGCCCTTTTCACCCACCGACTCGGCTTGACAATGCATCGCTTCATTGGTGCCACTGATTCCTGGATTTTTAAGTCCTCGAAATATGTCAAAAGATTTTACAAGACCTCGTGCTCATCGTTTATTTTCACTTAACTCAAAATACGGGCTCAGCTGCAGTCTGTTTACATGAGCCTGTGTGAAATAAAACCAGACGCTCTAGCGAAGATTCACCTCAGCGCTGTAGAGCGAGAACAGCCTTTTGACTTAACCTTCAAGCACTGATGTAGAGGCATGGGCCTTTCCATCCCAAGTGCGGAGACAAATTGTGAGTTTGTTCAGTTCTGTCAGTACACACACACCAACCCCCAACAAGTAATAGCGTTGATATGAATTCCCTTGTACAGAGACAAGCTCTGACTGTTGTATTGAAAAGAGGGGGCTGTGTACTCCGCGATGGTCATGGGGGAGTTTTTCGCTTTCATCAATGAGGTCAGCCTCTCAGCAAAAGCTTGTTGCTGCCTAGTAGTTTATCTGCAATACATCATAGGTGATGGATGGGTAATGGAGAAGCCATAGCTTTCTCATTCACAGCACTATATCATTTCAGATAAATCTTCAAGCTATCTGTTCATTGGGTTTCGGTGATATCCTCCACGGCACAGCCTAGTCCTGGTATAAAGGCACACTGATCTATCCATATCTCTCAATTTTTCCAGCTTTCTTTCTTGAAATCTCTGTATTGCTAAGAATAAATATGACTACACAGATGGATTTAGCTGTGCTGCGGATCATGATGATTATTTTTGAGTCTTTTAATATTTCACCCTTTTTATTAAGTTTATTAGAAAAGAAAACATTACAGCAAAATCAAAGAGAAGCAGTGGGAGTTCTTTGTCAAATGTTTATTACAGCTCTGCTTTGCTGGCTAATGATTAGCTTAGCAGGGGTAGTGGTTCAGTTTTTAGCTAACCTAAGGGCACTCTGAGTGTGGGTTGGTTTGTTTTTTGTTTTTTGACCTTGTAGAGGTTTTTTTTTTCATACAACTTTTCAAGTTTACGTCATTAACAGTGAACGGAAATACAATTTACATTTCATTTGCAATTTGTCTTTACTAAAGTCTCCAGTGTTTCTAGTAAGGTGGCTGTCAGAAAAGAGCATTATCTGTATGAGATTATGAATGTGATCTGTGTTCACTAAAGGACAGAGAAAGCAGCTTACCTTAGTCCACAGCTTTATCAATCCCAAAATCCAAATGAATTAGCAGCCACACAGTTGAGCACTGCCGCTGTCGTACAGTGATAAATATCTCCAATGCGAACACAGATCACTATCAGAGTGTTACTGTTCACAAGGTTATCTCACCTTTATTATACTACCTCTGGTGTCAGGTTAATTTCTCTCCTCACAGGGGTCAGCATTAACCCCTATGCCGGCCACTACACAGAGTGTTGCTAATTGCACAATAAGTCCAATAGAAAGAGAGATTTCATTGTCGCGCACTAAAAGCTAAACAACAATGATTCCAACTTACCTCCTTAAAAAGTCAAGGGGAAAAGCAGCAGTTTTCCTTTTGCGGAGAGAAGAAATGTTAAATATTCTCTCTGAGCCGTTTTAAAAGTTCTTTCTGTTCACGAACCTTTTGTCCTGGGTATGCAAAGATAAGCACATACCATAATAAACAGGGTATGATACTGCTGCCACTGGCTTATATTCTAATACCAAATCTGTAGTGCAGCAATAGATAGAAGGTAACACAAGATAGCTTGGGGTAATCTGTATGAAGCATGAGGTATATTCATCCCCCCTGCACCAAATAATCCTAGCTGTTTTAAATATAGAATAGATAACTGCTGCTCTGGTGGTATTCTGGGGGAGATGATAGACGGTGAAATGGAGCCAAAATGAATGGGCCCTTAGTTGAACAGGCCTAAATTCATTTCACAGACCCAGTGGAATGGAGTTATCTGAATCAACTGTCCTCCATGGCTGCCTGAGGGATATTGGAGACTGCTAAGGTCAAATTACAAGCGAGGATTCGACTTGTGTGTGACTGTGGAGAAATTACCTTAAGAGTTTGCAGGAGCCTGACAGGAGCCTGACAGTCAGCGTGTCTGCTACACTAAGATCCACTAAAACAAAAAGAAAGAAAAAACAACCCTTCCTGTTGTGTATTGAAGTCCCTATTGACAAAAGATGTAAAATCAAACAAGCGTTCACGCAAATTTAAAGGTTACATCTCTGATTCAGGAATGACTAAGCACTGACATGGATGTGAACCCCTTTTCTGAAGCGATCGCTGGCATTAGAAGATGAAGAATGACAGCGAAAAAGGCCAAATATCACACTCCTCTTCCTGCTAGAGGGACATCATCCAGACAGCAGTGGAGCTCGGATGAAATGTGACGCTCTCCAGACACCTCCAGGTCCTCTAATGAGATTGTGCTTAAGGTGTAAATTAGTTACACAGTCTTGCTCATCACAGACACTGGAGCAGCAAATCCACTGGGTTGTTCCAGTTCCACCAGCCATGATGGAGATCCATTTCATGAACATCGCTCATTAATATGGTAATGGAAGTCATTAATGCTTGATAGCGAAATTAATAGAATTATAGTACTTGGTGGGTCATAGCCAGGAACAGTGAAAAGGAAGGGGCTTTGTTTCCAGTAGGAGCCATTTGCAGGAAGAAACATGTTTCTAGTGAGAGTGTTTAAACATCCAAAAATCAGTGAATATGTTTTGCATTTAACACTCACAGATACAAAATGACTAATCCAGTGAAATGTGGACGTGGTTTGTGTTTCAGCACTGGTGAGTGAGCAGAAGCAGAGAATTTTGAGCATCAGCCTCCTGGTAGCAGTCACCTTTGACCACTGCAATCATCTGCTTCTCATACGCACATGCACGTTGTCACGGTGGTTTATATATGCATCTAGTGTGTGATTATTTGAAAACAGATGCCACCAAGGGAGTGTGCTCTGTCTTAAATCTTCAGTTGACCAGTCGGCATGCATTAGAGATGAATGCACCAATCTAAATACTGATACTATTGATACCAGCACTGGTATTGGCATTGGATCGATACTAGTGCGATAGGATCGATATTTTGTTTCTATCCTCCAAGTAGAGCATGTAGCCCACTGCTTTATTTTGGACATGTTGATACAGTTTCTGCGAACACTAAAAATGATAAGGGAAATTCATTTGCAATTATTTTAGCCATTTAGCTTTACCTTTTCATCGAGGACAACCTTGTGAGCTGCACTACTGAATTACAGCTATCTCCCATAAAATGGGTAGTATAAAATTGAAGATCGCCTCTGGCTGAGTCTTTAAGTCTAGAAATGAGTGAGTGACGTCATGGTGTATGCAACAATATTGACTTCAGTACACAACAAAACATTTGAACTTTTATATACTGTCTATCCCAGTGGTTTTCAAACATTTTACACAATAGGCACAACCTTCACATATGCACACTGGCTTCTCTGCCAAGTGAGCTGCCATTGGCCTTTCTTTTAACTGTCTTGTTAGTTAAACAGCATCATCTGCATATTTATAAATATTTCTTTATAATTTTCCCTTCATTCCCTTGTCCAACCTTTTCACATAGTCTAACACATAACCCTACTGTTTCTTGCATTCTTCGGCATTCTTTTGAGTTAAGCTGAAGGCCATACAACGTTAAACTGCCAGCTTTTACAAAGATTTCCTTTTCTTTTTCCTTTACTTTGTGTTTTAGTTTGACCAGATGGACTTGCCCATCATACGAGATTTGTCAGAAGACAAATCAGGATTATCAGAGTCTTGGTTGGTAAATAAATAAACAGTTGTGGGCAGTAAATATATTGCATCCATTGTTTTTTGTTTGTTTGTTTGGTGCAGCTGTATAATGTAATAATTGACTGAAAGTGCAAACGGTGTCTGCCTTCCTTCGGGAACTACTTGTTTACCCAACCAAGCATTGAAAGTTTTTAGCTGATCAGAAAGTTTAACCTCCACGATCCCAGGAGCTCAAAAGATCGTGGTTATTCTGCCCAAGGTCAGCACCCCACCCACAAGCTTATCACCAGTAACAACTACGCAGCCAGAGGCCTTTAATATGAATGACAAATGAGCCTGGATAGTGGGACAACGCTGTCATCTTTGTACTTGCAGCATACAGATGGATGCACGCACTTAAGGAAATGCTTATATTAGACGCATTTTTCTAACAAGTTGTCACATTTTGCAGCACCGGTCTGATCGGAATTGACAGTTGGGGATATAAAAAAAATCAGAGTCTGTGTCACGCTGAATCTGCCACAAATCTCTGCTGGGACGCGACATAAATCAACTTCAGAACCACGGACAGCTCCAGTACGGTACGGCATACTAAAAGGAGGCTGGAACGCACGGGGAAACTGGGTTAATTAGCACCACACCGAGGCTACTGTGCCCACAGAATTCCACATCCCGATTGCTCCCACGGATTAATTTCTGCTGTTTCTGGGTAGATTCGGGTGCCGACAGAATTATGAGATGAGGAACGGCCCGGGCACCCCCCGCTCCCCCAACACACACACAAACACACACACAGAGACACACACAGAATTGTATATGTTGCAGTCTCATCATCAGCGTTTATCAGTGCATGCAATATGAAATCTCTGCAGTGAAGTATTTAGCATTCACTTTTTTTTGTTCTTGATGTTTTAGGAATTATGGGCTGGTCTCTGAGAGGATTCAAATTGCATTTCAGATGTAATTCGGGCACAGTGCGCACGCTTTCCCACCAGCCTGCATGTTAATTATTTCTGCAAAGTAGTAAGAGCCAATAAAAAGGAAACGGAATCCGCCTCCCTGACCAATTCACATCCTGCACGCTCTGGCGCCGCTTTTGATCAATGCAATCTGAAATGAAATCAGGTGCCCAGGCAGCATACAGTTGAACAGCGTTGATCCCTGTTGCTATAATGTGTGCTGTCACAGTCATTATGAAAATGCCAGCATCTATTCATTCACTCAGTTGCTGTATCTCTGCTGCATGGTGATTTTTATTTTTATTTTATTTTATTTTGAAGCAGAGCCGCCTTTGCAGTGCCATTTAATGACTCATGGTTCATGCATAGGCATGCTCCACAAGACAAAACCAAAGAGGATTAGGCATTATGCTCAACACCTTCTCCTCCTCTAACTAATGTGACAGCTCAGACACATAAGGACTTAAACACTGACGTCCTCTCTAGAGGGGCTTTTTTCTGGAGTTTGCAGCCAAGCAGTTATGAGGGATATTCAATGACTTCCGATGCTCGTATCTTTAGAAATAGCTGCAGCATTAAAACAAGTATATTGGGGCATAAAGTTAATGGCAGGAATGCCATTTCGAGCATTTTGCGAAAAGGGCTTTTCATCTGAAGTGAGCGGGGGGAGAAAGTCACGCATTATTATTCTCGCCACGTCGGCTACCTTAGTCTACCCTCCTTTGGCAGCTATTACAGAGGGCTACTTGTGTCTTAAACATGTGACTAAGTGAGAGAGGGGCACAGGGGAGAGCCGAAGCGCCCATGCCTGTTATCTGCTGAGCGCCTATACCTTCAGTTTCCACAGGATCTGCGCTCCTCCACACAGCGCTGCGGAGTAGGCGGGTCAAGTAGGTGGAACAAAAAAAGAAAAAAAAGAAAAAAGAAAAACGGTGCCGGGGCGGAATTCACAACGGGATATTTAACAATCTTCGTGGGGTGGCAGGTAGCCGCATTCCGTCGCATCTGTCCGAGGCTGGACCCCGCCGCTTTCTGGTAACTGCGCTAAGACAGCTTTTAATCTCCTGAACGTTAGCTCCTCTGCGCTCCTGGAGTCTTTCTCCTCCTCCTCCTCCTGCTCGTTTCTCCGATTGACTACATCTCCTGCTGGATGATTTCATTTTGTAAAGTCATTATCCCCAGAAAGGTCAGAGCCTCTGCTTCCAGGAACGTTGAATTAACTGTGGGATAAGCCGGTTGTCAACCCCAAGCGCACCCCCGACTGCTTTTCTCAAAGTTTCTCACTGGTGTAGAACCGACCGTCGGATTTGTCCGGAGCAGCTTTACCTCTTTTTTTTTCTCGGAGTGTTTTTCTTTTTTTTTTCTTGCTTTTTTTTCTTTTCTTTTTTTTGAGTGGTGTTTTTTTCCCTCGGTGGAGTTGCAGTTGAACCCTGACAAACTGTGAAATGAGTTTCTCCACAATCTGGGCAGCTGAGAGCCACCGGGATTCGGCGAGAGCATGGGACACACTGAGTTAAACTTTCTCTGTCGTCCTAAACTGCGGTGAGTTCTTGCAATTTAGCTTAATTTGTCGAATTTGTGCGAGTATAAAGTAAAAGAAAAACCCCACGCTACCTGTGGATGTTCACCCTCAGCACCGTGTTTGGCCCGAATAGCTCTTTGCATCTGCTGTGACTGTGACATCAGTGAATTTCTTTGTTGCTTGACCACAGTACAATGTGAAACTCTCACGCACAGACGCATACACACAGTCTCACCCCTGCATACATGCACACAAACTCCCGAACTGTATCTGCTGGCACTTTCAGGAGAGCATACACAATATTGCTTTTCATGCCTTGTCAGTTTATACATGAGCACAATCAGACTCATCTCCTCCTCCTCCTTTCTCATTGCCTGTCTCCTCCCCCCCCCCCCCCCCCCCCCCCCCCCACCTACCCCTCCTTCACCCACACTGCCACTCTTTATCTGCCTTAACAACAAACATTTCTAATCTATATTCCTCAGGGGTGTATTGGCATTCGCTCCTGTGGAGGATCAGATCTCTTACACTGATGTGTGGACAGAGTACTGCTCGCCAAGCTCCCAGCTCTGCTCTCAGGCTGGAAGAGTGAAAAAAAAAATAGTCCCACTGATTTCATAATTATACATCGCACCCTCAAGCCTCACCCTCAAAAAAGGCACATGAGTCAAAGGCAGCCTTATGGGATCAGTGGAGGCTGCGATAATGAGCCAAATACCCTCCAAGAAAACAAATAACATTTAAAATGCTATCATAGTGGCCCGAGGGCATGCTGGCATAGGTGCTATTTGCAGTATTTTAAATGTAACTTCATGTGAAAACCCCCAACTGCAGTGGCAGGAAGGTTGGTTTTGTTGCAAAGCTTCACGGTAGGAAAAAAAAAGTCAGTGAATCACTGCTGTAATTCTCATTGCCACTTGCCAGTGTTAGGCACAAGTGCCAAAGCCTCAGACTGTTTATAGGGCCACAACAGGGCCACTGTTCAGCAGTGTCCTCATCTATCCTGGGAGACTGGTGAACTCAACCGTGTCCAGGCCTGAAAGGCACACTGTCTCCTCCTATGAAAAGAGAGATTTCTCTCCTTGCATCGGTCATCTGAGCAACAAAAACGGAAGGAGCTCAAAACCTTGTCTGATTCTTTTTTTTCTCTACTTCACTGCTGAGATGCCAATCGAGGCTGTATATGGCGTGTAAGTCTAATTTTCTGTGTTCGTGTCTGTTTGCTTGTCCGTCAGAGTGACGATGACAGGACCATCTGTCTGTGATTGACGTGTACTTGAGAGGAAACAAATCGAGCTTGAACAGAACTTTTACAGGGCAACTGTGACTGAGCAGGAAACCAGCTATAGGCTTTTTAGACTGAGGCTAACAGGAGGCACTACATGCCTGAGAGGGCTCCTTGTTCTTACAGTTTAGTGGTGGGCAGGAGGCAGCTTCATTTGAAGGTGTGATGGCTGAAGAAGGGCGGATGTGGTGGGAGGAAGTGGGGAAAAAAAGAGCAGAAAGCACAGGAAAAAGGACGAGAAAAGCTCTGCGCAGAACATTAAGTTAATGCAACGTAAAGTAGTTTTCTGTTGCTGACTTCAGGAGGATCGGTGGATGAGGTTTAGAGGGTGGTACCAAGTGTTCAGCTTAAGAAACCCTGTAATTGATCATAATTGTTATTTTTAGGGGGCAAATTACAGTTGGCATGATGACACAATGACATAAGGAAGTAAAGTCATAAGCTAAAGAAGAAACGAGAAGAAGAAGAAAAACAAGAAGATCACCCCTTCTTGGTTTAGGTGGTATTTCGAGGGTCGAGTTTTGCCGGGATCTGCTCAACATCTTCAGCCCATTAATTTATGATAATGAGCAAACTGACAAAGTTTCACTTCAGACAGAGAAGAGCCGCTGCAAGGAGAAGAGGGAAAAGTGGGAGAGATGAGAAGATGAGAGAAAAGCTAAAGAGGAGAAAATCAAAAAGTTTCATTGAGGGATTTGAGGCTGACTTTGGCGCTAAAGTAGAATCTCTCAGATTAAGACCGACGGGGGCATTAAGCCAAAAATCTCTCTCTGAGGCAACTGGTAATTGAATGTTGAGTCTGAGCGTATTCTGTAGAGGCGCACAAACGGATGGACACAGGGCTGCTTTGAGAGCAAAATTGTACCATATTGCACATAATTCTTTACAGATCAAGGACAGACTTCCTGTCATTAAAACAGGCAGGTGTCACGCTGTCACCCTGCCCATAAATATGCACTGACAGAGGTGGCTGAGCATGTGACTGGATGACACATGAGGGGGGTTGCTTTTCAAATTTTAACTAGCTTACCTGATCAGTAGTGGAAGAATCGTGCAGTGAAACATGTATTTCCATTTACAGATATTCACAGAGCCAGAGTTGCAGCAGAATACCAGAAGAAAAAAGAGCCCAGAGTAAATAGTGAGGGAGGAATGTGTGCCTTTAATTTAAGAGCAACCTTTGTGTCTGTGTGTACAAGGCCACCAGCAGAAGAGGCCTATTTGTGTTCTCCGGTGATTTATAGAAGCTTCCTCTCTGTATGTTCTTGGCCACTCAGTGATATGCAGCCATATAAATGCTAGAAAGTGAGAAGTTTACAGTCTGAGGAGCAATCATTAAGACAGCTTTCCCCCTGTTTGCTTTCAGCTGAACTTTTACGCACGGCACCTTATAATGATTTACAATATTCTCGCGGATTAATCCTCACAGAGTTTTACTCGTTAAAACCTCCAACCTGCTTCACACGCCATCGATTGAGCTAAACGATTGATCTCACGTTGCCTCCACAGACAGCCACCGCAAGGAAAAGACGTATGCAGATACTGTGCGCTGCCGGAGAAACACTCAGAATTTTTTCTGCCTGTGCTAACATAATTATATTGATAGTCAACACTCGGAAATCAAAGTTTGCTGTGGATTGATTTGGAGGAGCTTGAAGTGTTGCGAGCTAACTTTCTTTGCATAATGATGTGAAATGTTGATGTCAGTGTGTGAGCTGACTGGGCGCGCCGCTATTCATCTTTCATAATGAATTGTCGCTGTAGTAAATGAATGGTGCTGGGGGGGTGCTGTTTTTTGTTATCAGTTTATTGCTTCCTCCAGCCAAATTTTCCGTCCTGCGTTTGCGAGGAGAAGGATTTGTCGGACTGATCTATTTCCATGTTGGCCTAGAAGATGTCTGCTGTCGAGTCTCTCCGCCTTAATCAGCTACTGTCTCATTTTGTAAATAGTCACAGAAAGATTAAATTGGATTTTTTTTAATACAAAGACATAGAGTCTTATGTGGCACATGCCTATGCCTGTTAAACAGAACTACACACTGTTTCACTGTAAAGTCCCACCGTGCATTTGTGACAATAACACGGGCTGGGTTATTGGGTTATATGCTGCCTGGCTCCACTGTTGCACAGCTGCATTCATTTCACATGGAGAACAAAGAGTTTTTGTTTTTGCTGTATAACAGTAGCATCCACACTGAGCAAATGCATCATTAGTACACAGTATATTGCCTTCGCCATACTTAACTCTAATGCATTGTTTTTGGGGTCTAGTTGCGCCAGACCCTCGTAGAGGTAGGAGATACCAACCAAACAAACAAAAAACATTGTCTTTCAAATAAAATCATCTTAATGTTTGCTGAGTTTTAGACATGTTGTTACAATTGCTGTTTAGCGAGATTTGATTTGAATAAATTCACCTGATTTTTTGTGTGTCACAGATCCATGACTTGCACGGTTACATGATCTGTTTTTTAAAATATATAAATTGCTTACTCTAGTAGCACCATTCCAAAATAAGTAAATATTTCTGCTTAAACATGCTCGTAATATGTTTAATCTTCAGTTCGAGGATCTATCCATATCAAAAACAACAAATAATTATCAACATTTATAGGATATATTGTACTTTTTTGTCACCTCATTTATGAAACCAGCTGTATATTAAACTATATACTCTTATTCTTCTGCTATATTGTTTTTATTATCATATATATTATAAATTTTAATCATGAAAATGTTTCCTGAGTGTCATGAATCTACATAAAAGAGGCATGGAAGTAAGTAAGATTAAACATGAGCCTGTCTATGATGCTGTTGTGTTTTGTTGATGATTAAAGTATCACAGGGTCACAATTTTGTCTCTATTTTGGTCTTGAAATGATACTAGTGTGCTGTAATACACAATTCAATCAAACAAACAGAAGTTTTAACATGTATTTGTCCTTCTGTATTGTTGAAAAATAAATGTTTCGTAAGCCACAGAAAAAGATTGGCTGAGTAAATGTCATTTTGTTTGCATGATTTGTTTGTTGCACTCCTTTTTACGTAAAATGATTGGAAAACACAACTATTACGTTGGAGCATTTGTCATAAATAAAGAAAGCAGCCTAGGTATGATAATCAGAGCCATTAATAGAGTAATTTAAAATAGAATGGGGCCATAAATCATCCCACTCTGTCATTTTATTTGCTAAAATAGCTTGGTTGCTTTAGAGTTAAAAATACATGAATATACAGTAGTATATATGATTATAGCAGCACCAGCCAGTTTAAATAGGAAATGTAAATAAGTTTCCATTTTTTCTATGAGTAGACCGGAATGTATTTGCATACAAAGAGGATTAGTAAAGATAAAGAAAACTGCAGAAAATCACAAAGTCTGATAGCTTTACAGGGATAAAATGAGTTTAAAAGAGCAGTTTAATGTAAAACATGAAATTAGGGCTCGTTGTCTTCTCTTATTAATTCAGATTTTAGTATCCGAGAGCATCATGGTGGGTGTTTTTTTTTTAAAACATTCCATCATTAGATTGGATCACCAGCATCTTCAGAAGTCTCAGAAGTAAATTTGAGAGTCCACAGAAAAACACCTACACAACAGTTTGTACAGGGGAAAAAAGCACTCAGTCACACACCCACACTGCCTACACACTTCCACTGACCTTCCCCGCAGCAGCTTAGCGTTGCTATTCATGTATTATTGTTTTGGGTTTTCATGTCTAAAGTTTTTAAATGCATGTTTGTAGATCTGTAAATATGTGTGTTCATGGCTGCGCATGTAAGCACTTTGATAGTGACATTTTTATTTATTTATTTATTTATTTTTTGGTCTTTGATGTCTTTTTCCCAGGACACCATGGGAGCTGATCCTTTTTATTTGTTTGTAAGACAGCCGGATGAGTGCAACTGGCAGTCATATTATAATTTCACAAAGGCTGTGTTTTACCCGTGGCACTGGTATGAGAGGCATTGTTGACAGTTGTAGCGGGGAAGATAACTAGGTTAATTAGTGCCAAAAACCTCATTAGTCAGCACGGAGGGGAAGATGTAAAGTTTATCAGTTCCTGTTTCCCTACTTTGAGGATGGTTTCAGGGTTGGCTTGCAGACAAGTTACAAAGTGGATCCTGTTGAAGAAATTCTAATGAAATGTTTTAATCAAATCCTCCCCCCTGCAAAGTGCATGCCTCCCCTCCATCTATTTTTCTACTATTGTTTTCCTTCAAATGTGTTCAAATTGTGAGATATCACAAAAAGAGACTTGTTTCAATTTGCATATTTGCTGTGCCAAAAAAGTAGATCTGCTGTGTGTGTGTGTTCCAGACATGGATATGGGGACACTTTGTGAGAACACACATACATACATTTACACTTAAACACACACATACACACACACAGCTCAGGCAGGTGACCATTACAGCTCTGGCATTCTTCAATAAGTGAGCAGATGTTCGGGGGCTGGAAGCTCAGTTCTGTCCCAATCTCCGACGAGAACGGCTGCTGAAATTCTCAAGAAAGATTAGGCTTGGGAGTTCCCTCGTCTCATCAAGCTTACTGTATCCTCCAAAAGACGGGGTGAGAGTCAAGATCCAACACTGCAGTCGGTAGCCAGCCCTATATCTCTGGAGGAAACATGTAATTTTGGCTGTTACACAAAGTTACTGGAAGAGCTGCAGCGCAGCCTGAAAGAAAAAAAAATTGTGCAGACAGATACATCTATTCATCACAAATGGAGCAGATTGGTAGGCAAGGCGAAATAAATGAGCTGTTTAGAATATTCTGTTTAGCAAAATCAATTGAGATATTAACTCAAAGTGGCAACACTGCTAATTTTGTTAATTTAGCTCAAGAAGCCTGTGAATCAATCACCCGCTTTCAAAACGAGCAACGAATAATGTCGAGGATATCGGCAATCACGGCTTCTATGAAATCATTTCTTTGACCGAATGAGGAATTTGCAAACATTTTATTTCATCCCAGGGCTGCTAATCTGTGAGATTTTACAGCTGTACCATCTGAGGGCATTACAAATAATGGTTTTTATTGAATCTTTCAGTGTTTTCTGGGAAAAACGGGAAAAACAAAACAAAGAGAGCTGTCGTTTTCACGCAGATGCTCCAAATAGCTGGAGGAAATGCGGGCTCCGCACTGTGCACGTCATACCTTTAATGTAACCACCAGTAGTTCTTGTGATGAAAAATGCTTTGACTCAGTGTCTCATCTTTTCATTGACTTTTTTGCCTCAGGGAAGAACATTTTGAGAGATGACTAAGTTATGGACATGTGTTTCATTTTTGCTTGACTGGTGTTCTCGCAAAAATAAAAATAAAACAGCCAACCCTGCTTTCCAATCTGAAGTTATGTTCCGAGAAAAACGGTAATTCTTTCATTGTGAAATGACTGCACGTCCCGCAGCGTGTCATTATTGCAGTTGAGATATGGCACTTAATAGTCCGACAAATGTAATATCTAAAAGAAGTCCACAGTAATACACATGCAATTTAGAATGGATGATACACCTGCATTAGAAGTGTTAGGGACTGAAATCACTGATTTGAATCTGAAAATTCATTCAAAAGATTAAATGGCTCTACTTGTGTTGGGCTCTCAATATTTGTAAGTCACTAATTTATTGTTAGGAGCTCAAATTCTAGACCCACATTAAGGAAATAAAAATATCTAAACAGCAAATTAAATATTTGCTTTTTTGGGTATTTTAAAGAAAACCCTACGGCAATACTGGATGAGACCTGCAAGGCATTTGTAGAGCTTTTTTTTCTGCCATCCAACTGCTATCAACTTAATGGCTAATAACGTCGTGGCTCAGACACGGCTGTATATGTGGAGACAGGAAGAGAGATTGAGAGACAGTTAGGGAGGAACAGAGAGAGAGACTGGGGAGTTTATTTCTCAATTCCACCATTAAGCAAAAGTAATGCATTAACATTATACACATTCCAGAGCACACAGAATCATATTTAGCCTCAGCAAGCCTGTCTTGGTTGATGGTATCAAATCATAAAAGTCTTCAGGTTCTTCCCTTTGTCATATTTCTTTTTTCCAAATTACCTTTAATACACTTGATGAGATACAGCAGCAAACCCAACGGTTGTATCTTTAGCCTGAAAAGAAGAAAATAGTGTGGTCTTTTATATCACCGCCATATGCTGAAGGTTAAGGATTCTGATCATATAATTGCATTTTTGTTCATTTATAGGACACAAGGTTTTCTTTAGTGCTGCACATACAAGCACTTTTATAGATGTTGGCAGTCGATGTCAATAAGTACAATCTGTACCTTAGTGTGACTACCTGGATTTTAAGATTAAGAAAGAAAAAACTAGAAGGAAACCTGAGTTTTGAGATGATATTTTACAAATCCAGATGAGAAAATGTTGCCTGAAAGTATACTGCAGAAACTCTTTGCTCCTTTCAGACTTTATTGAGCACACACCATGTTGTCTGTGTTTTTATGTTCCTTCTACCTGCGTACTCCTCAACCGGTCGCAGCAGATGCCGACCCTTCCCTGAGCCTGCTTCTGCCAGATGCCCTTCCTTCCTGTTAAAAAGGAGTTCCTCCTCCCCCTTGTTGCCAGGTGCTTTCTCAGAGGGGATTATTGCAACATTGGGGTTCTCTGTGCAGCAGTGTAGGGTCTTTATCTTAGATTATCAAGTGCCTTAGAATGAATGTTGTTGTGATCTAACTCTATATAAATGAAAATGAGGCGAAGGGAATTTTCTGTGATTGCAGAGAATGGTTTAAACCCCAAGAGATGAAATGTATTTGGAAATAACTTGACAAATGTCTTATTCAGAATTTGAATAAGATGAGAAAGATGTATCACAGAGTTACGCATCACTTTTTTTTTTTTTTTTTTTTGCTGTGCCATCGACGTACGTGGCCTTTAGGTCACGTAATGACAAGAAATTAAACCTTGCATATGATGAGAGTCATCAAAGATGACTTGTTAAGTATTTTTTCAGCTGAAATATTTGATGTTCAGCGGTGCTTACTGAATATAGCCTGTCATTATGATGGGCAGTGGGCGTAAAAATGTTGTAGTTTGATCCACTGTTGGCTGTGCTTCAGTGGAATGGCCATTTGTTTAACACCCTCCTCTCTCTATTGAAGTAGCAGGACAAAAAAAGGAAAGCATTTCCAAATGGATATTTCTTCCCCACAGAAATAAACAGGACCTTGTCATAGGTGTCATTTCAAAGATAAATTGCAATCTCTGAGCGTTCCCGCTGCTCAAAGAAACATTATGTTTCCTCTGCAAATGTCTTGGACATTTTTTTTTCTTTTACATGAAAAACAATCATGTGTCACATGACAAGGCTGAAGCGATTGTGCATGGGGGCACGTGCTGACTGTCCATTTCGTCAGAGAGCTGCTGGAAACCTTGAGAGCACAATGACAGATGTTTACAAATCTAGAAAAAAAGGTTTATGGAATATTATGTTTTACTTTTTTCAGATTGTAAATTGAAATTATAATTACCTGAGTCCTCATAGAATAAGCCCAGCAGCCTTTTTTGAGACTTACAAAAAGATTATGAAAAGAGTGGAAAAACAATAGTCACTTGATTGTTCACATAAACATGGATTTGCTATATGATGCCACATCTCGCCTCCTTCCAATATTGTTCTTGGTATTTGCCAATCCGGAGGACGCAACTCTTCATTAAATTCATGTGTGGGAAAATGTGGTCCCCCATCATTTGCACTCCCGTCACAATTCCATTGAGAGGACCTCACATGAACAAACAGTGCTTTCATTTTATACAGAGGTTCCAAACAGCCTCGAGCTAACTGCTGGCCCACGTCGTGCAAAATCATATTTGAGTGGATCTGCTGGAGCTCCGGTTGCTTCCTTACTGCTTCACATGAAAATTCCTTCCATCTTCTATCTCCCGACATTTGTTTTGTTGTTTCTAGATTATACAGGGCGTTCAAGGACGAGTGCTTTTAACACGGCTTCATGAAATGCACTGAGTGCACAAGTTGAATATTATAGCATAATCTAGAGGTAAAGTAAGAAAAAAAAGAGAGAAATGCATTTGTCTAAAAATAGCAAATGTCCGTATGTCATTAGCGATTTGATGCAAAGTTAGCTTTTAGAGGTAATTGAGGCAGATGAGGATGAGAGTGGGTTGTGTGAGGAAGGTGAGACAAAAGAAGTATGGTGGGGTGAAAAAGAGAGAAAGCGAGGCGAAGGGATTCGAGAGAGGCCCATGTTCTCCTGCATCAGCGTTTTGGACAGCTGCCTGTTGGATGATAGGATTAAAGAGTCTTTAAATGTGACCTCTGAGCTGTATTTTGATATTAACATGCCAGAAACTGCCCTCTGAGCAAGGTCACTTTATACCCAACATGCACAATGTAAAGTAGAAAAAAACAAAGCATTTCATCTGTGTTATGAGAGGCTGGAGGTAGGTGTGGATTCATCTAATGGAGCTGCACTAGCAGCTTATTTTTGGGGCCATTTTACTGCAGCAGAGGCACACTGTCAGTACACAGCAACTTGTTCTCAAACTTCACACTATAGGATAGTAACCCGTAACTTTGGTGTCAGATTTTTGACAAAACACACACAAAGCATAACTGCTCACTGTGTGGCAGCGTCTCTGCTGAAGGAATAGGGACGGAGAAAGAAAAGTGAAACGCTCAAGCTCACACGGAGAGCGTGGCAGACGATAACAGAAATGCTGGGAAGACAGAGGTCTCTCTGTCACAGTCCAATAAACTATTCAGCACTGCTGGAATGCGAGGAGAAATTGCTGAAGGAAACACTCACAGTTTAACTGCATCAACAACAAAGAAGTTGAAAGAGATCTGGGGGAGGATTTGCCCTGTATCGGCACCGGGTAACACCGTTCTCGGCCCCGTTTCATTAAAATTGTACCACGTTTCTGCCTACTGCATGTTATACAAGACCTTAAGGTAATGTGTACTTATCAAAACTGCAGACTTGTGGGTGTAGTCTTTGACCTGACCTGATCAGTTAGTTTTTCCGTTTGATCAAGTCTTTCCCAGTTAGATTATCATAAAGATGATTTTTCAACAATCGGCAAAAAAATTAAAAATAAAAAAGCGCAAGTTATGCAAATGATAAAGTAGTGGGCTGCTATGAGAGCAAATAATTTTTCTGATCCAGTTCATCAGGTTTCAGTGTGGGGTCACAGCTGGGCAAAGTTCACCTCAGTCTCATAAAGCACTGTCTCCATCGGCTGTCCCTGCAGAGTTCTTCCCCTCCCACATCCAGCTTTTCATCACCTCATCCAAGTCTGGCTTTCCCTTTTGTGTCTGTGGCTCTACAATGTAAAGCTGTAACATACATTAGCAGGACAGCTTTTTCTTTCTGTTTGTCTGAGTCTTTTTTTGTAAAAGGTGGGATTTCAGGGGCTGGATGCATCCCAACTCCAGTCACTGAGTCAGATGTCCCACCCTTCAGCTGTTAACACTGAGGAACCCTGGCATGTTAGGAGGAGTCTAACAGACAGGGAGTCTGCTCTTTGCAGGTTTTAATAAACTTAAGGTCTATTCCCAGCTGTAGAATCAAAGACTTGACTGCTCCGGACTGCTCTGAAATGTGACTTTTTGACTCAACTCCCTGAAGTCTTGAGCTCACAGAAGATTTGAAGTAAAAAATCTCAAGACCCAAGTCAGGCTAGAGACTAATTTCTTCAATTTTGGCAATGTACTTTAAGCACCATGCAGCAGCTGTGAAAGAAAAATGTTCCACAAAATACTCGAACAGCTTGGATTATGACTCAGTTTAATACTTATAACCCAACTTGGACATTTGAGTTTAGATTTGAGACCTGCATTAGTGCAATTGAGACTTAACTGCCTGTTGGAGATCTGAATATACATGTCTTTTTTAAAAAAAAAAAAACACATTTTGCATAGTTCAATGATGTCATGCAAAAACCAAATTGCATGTCAGGCATTAGCACGTGCTTTCTGTTAATTAAAAGCACACTAAACCATAAAGCTGGTTATACAGATGTTTACATAAACACAAGTGAGAATGGACACACACACCAGGGCTTGACAAACTGAGTCTGGGGAGTGCTGACAGCGATGTCAGACTGAAATCAATTTCCAAATTGCCAGCTCATCTCATCTCATTAAAATGACTAAATGAAAGTCCTCCTGCATGTTTAACTTTCAATAATTAACCCTGTAGATGAATATATCATCGTATTTGATAGCAATTTTGTTCTTTTTCTTTCTTCCCTTTACCCACCTCAAGCTGTGGTGTGTTCTTCCAGTGCTGTCGCCTGCATTGTCTGAGAGCAGTGATTTTTTTTTTAAACCTTCACACCCCCGGTCATATGGCTGACTTAACTTGACAGATTGTCATCACAATACTGTAATGGGACTCACCCCCCACCCCCAATACCCCAACACACATACATGCACACACACTGCAGGGGAGATGATTGACAGAACTCAAAATGGTGATAGAGACTAATGCGAGCTCTGGACAACAGTATGAACAGCAGGTAGTCTGATAAATCACAGCAGCCAAGACTTTTTATCTTAAAGTGTGTCTGTGCGTGTGGGAGTGTGTTCTTCCTTCCATTGATTTGCATGAAACTGCAGCTCTTAATAGATGTGTTGCGGTGTGACAGTAAAGTGTTGGAGTATGACGGGGATAGTTTTAAAAACAGCAGCAAAGCAATTATTCACCAAGTTAAAGAGATGAATTTATAATTAGAATCATGCCAGTTTAGACTTTTTTTCTTCCTGGTGGAACTTCTACATCCGAATATTTCTGCAAATCACAGCACCAGGCTGCAGTAGAAGTGTGTAAAATTAGTAATCAAGTCTTTTCAGTTCAAATTATTTTCTTTTGGATGGAAATCCCAGCTCACATGGAGCAGTGAATGCGGCGAATTGTAACAAAAGTTAAATACACTTTTTTTGGGTGGGGGGCTAAATGGTTTTGTGTCTCTCTAAAGTAAGATGGATTCACAGCACTTTATTGCTAGAGATGGCACGATACCACTTTTTTATGTTCGATACTAATACTGATATCATAAATTTGGATATTTGCAGATACCGATATGAATATGAATATGTATTTTTTTAATGAATAAAACTGTTTTTTTAATACATCTTGCTGCATTTTGTATAAGTTCACACTCGAGTTTTAAAACACAAAACACCAAAGCTATTCTGTTATACCTGTAGGCAAAAAATACACTGCACCCAAAATATTACATAGTTCAGCAATACTGATCTATCTAATTTACTCAAACCTACACCATCCTCCCTATTCGAGTATTTTAAAGAGTACTTAGCAGAAATATTAAGCAACCTAAATAATAGGGCTGCCAACTCCCAGCAAAAAAAAAAAAAGGCAACCACCCCCCACCCTGTGATGCTTGATCAACGCAATCAACTTAAATTCAATGCATGTGTAAAAAAATCAATTATTTTTCTACAATAATTAAATAGATTCAACATCTTTCTTCAACAGAATTGCAGACTGCACAGCCTTCCCAAAGGAAAAAGCACTATAGCTTACTAGGGCATATTAGACTTAATAGTTACTATATACAGTAATGGACTTCTATATATTTTATATAAGATTAAAACTTTGGGTGTAAGATTCAGATAATTATTTATGAAAATCTAGACATTTTAAATGAGAATAAGAAAGAAAAGTATGTCTTTGTGCCCCCTTTTCCCTGTTAATGCCTGTTATAGCCCCCTGGCTAAACTTTGCTAGATCCACCCCTGCACAGTTACCAGCTGTCAGCTACGTAGAAAAGGATCCTGGTGTAGAAAGTAATATTGAATAAATTTTAATTGTTGTTTCTGTTGTTTAGCTGCTGGTTTCCTCTTTCTGGTGCAAAGTGGGCCAAAAACAAACAAGAGAGACGGC
>NW_024582965.1:31982-80357 GCF_018398535.1 Haplochromis burtoni | reverse complement strand
CTCCGATATCTGATCCAGTAATTTAGTTCAGTATCAGACCAATGCGGATACATAATATCGGATCGGTCCATCCCTAATTATTGCTGGGTCTTTTTGCTTCCACATACTGCAATTAAACTATGTTACTGCTTTCTCATCATGCTCCAGAAAAATTATTTCTCTTTATTTGTGTAAAGTAGGGTTATAATTAATGATTGGGTGTGTTTAATTATTGGCAATCTCTTTTTTTGTGTGCATTTGCATTATCAAAGTAATCATGTCTGAAAAAACCTGTAAAACACAGAATGGATATTTTGTAGCTGCTTTTGATTTTAGTTTTAGTTTGTTGACCATTTTATTTATTTATTTAAAATAGCATGACATTTTGAAGTCCCTTGTTTTGTACAGTTTTTTATAGTCTGATGTTTTCAGTATTTTCAGATATATTGCAGACATTTTAACAGTTTGCTGTAAAATGCATAATAATTATACAGTAACTGTTACATTTAAATTCAGATTTCATTTAGAGATGCTGTAATGGTTCCTTCGGATTAGGCTTTGGTTGCTGTGGATCAGTGATGTGTTTTCCTGTGCTTCTGGGAGTGAGAAGGTTTGAACTAGAACTGGGACACCACGATAGAGGCTTTAGTGGCTACTTCCATTAGGCCAGGTTTCATAATGTTCCATATCTGTGTGATAAAAGAAGAATGGAAACTTGGAGGAAAAAGAAAATGCTTAAATAGGGCACAGGTGTAGACATTTTACAGTAAAACAATGGAGCAACAGTATAATGGCAACCAAACAGTTGACAGTAATCTACTGCAGATCTTATATTCTATACATTACAGTGCATCATTTCTTTTACAGTAAGAAACTGTTTTTATAGATTACAGTAAACACACTGTAAAATGACTTGTCATTATTTTACAGTAAAGTAACATGAAATTTTACTGAAGCAGCACCATTAAAGCAACAGGCGCTCACAAGCTGAAATTAGCAGGTGTCATTTTTACATTTATTAATTCAAGTTCCACATAATGAACCTGATTCAAACAGCATTCCCACACCGTACTTATTACTCTGCGTTATCACAGAATCCCCGGAGAGGCTTCTGTCAGCTGCAACATATTCTGAGGATTTTTTTTTTGTTTATTTCTGTCTTTGTAGCCAAGTTTCTTCCTTGCTGGTTGTGGGTGTTTGTTTGTTTGCTGAACTGTGTGTTTGTGCTTTTGCCTTAGGTGTTCGGGGGGCATTGAGGCGATGCAGGTCCCTCGGTCATCCCAGTGGAGGAGCCAGCTAATGACAAGTATCTTTGGCTGCTGAACGCCCCCCCCCACCACCACCATCACCACCACCCTCATCCCTCCTACCCTCCATCCATCTCTGATGGCTCTATGGGGCATCCTCAGCCTCAGCCTTCACTGCTGGGTGTGTTTATGGTCCAGTGTAACAGCAACAGCAACATCAGCCAGCCTCCCAAATGACAAACCCGGGGGACCCCTGGACTGGCTCCTGTCTGATAAGGGGCCCTTCCACCACTCCCCAGAGTACATCGACTTTGTGGAAAAGAACCGACAAGGTTTCTCCACCAGATACAAGATATACAGGTGAGTTGTGACTGCAGCACGAGGAGATGCTTTTACACTGTATTTACTACTGCCAAATCGCTACCCTATTATATGCATGACAGATCTCACAGCAGTCGCATCAAATAGTCTCTGTGGTTGTCCTTTGAAAGATCAGCTGTGTGTAAATAAGGCCACATGATATCGATGTTAATGTGTTTACATTTTGAGGTTAGTCACAGTCTCAGCATTTTGTTAACTCCAGGCTTCTGTGTACAGTCAGTATGCACATGCTAAACACTTTAACCGCTAACAGAGAAAGGCTGACACCAAACTTATTTAGCTTGTGAATATATTGCACCTATTATTACAATTTAAAAGTCTTAAAATATATAAAAAAATCAGCTTATTTTGATTCAATGCAGTTAGCAACCAACAATCTAGCAAAAGACACAGTTACAGTAGGCAATACATTCATTGTGTGGCCTATGCACTGATTTTGGGACTGTTCAAAGAAAGAGACATTGACAGTGACTATTTCCTGTAGGTACCACCGGGCAATTATCAGTCTGCTGTTACGTATTTTGTGGTGTGTAATAAGAAAGATTTACACATGTACTCCTCATAATTAATGTGAAATGTGAATTTCGGCAACCTGAGAGCTAAATAAAAGTCCTTTACTGACCCACATAAAGCACTGTAGTGAAAATGATAATGCTTGCAATGAAATGAAGCCGCTTCATGTAAATGAAATGATGGAGATGAGGAAGGAAAGGAGTAAACATTTATCTGCCATGGTTGGAAAAGCTTTTAAAAGCATGCTCATACATCTGTTGTAGAATACACGTAAGCGACAAGTCAAAGTTAAAGAGAAAGATATTGCAGGGGGATTTTATTCTGAAAATACACGTTTCAGGGTACCAAGGGTTTTTAGGGCATCTTCCATTCCTTGTTTTCTATTTTTACAACGTGTATGGGAGGAGAGAAAATTTAACATAACTGTAGAGCATTTGGTGGGCAGTATGCTTTATGAAATCCCTGTTCATGGCTCTTTAATACACAGACTGTATTATTTGGCTTGCATTGTCATGCATTAAAGCATCCTCACAGCACAGTGCTCACAGGATAATTGACACGCCTAGACAGAATCATGATGTATTACATGCACGCACGCTGCTATCAGCTGGTTCTATATCACATTCTGCTGCTCTCCAAACCCTCGGGGAGTCACCTGATCAGGTGGTCAAATGAGATCTGTTGATTAGCACTGTAAAAGAAGAAAGATTTGCCATGACAGCACAGTCAGAGGTATCGCCACGCGACCAAATTAGTGGAGATTGTGTCATGAATCATATCCGTCGTCGTTTAGGAGGATGTTGTCCAGGCTTCTGGAAATGGACAGACGGGATTCCTGTCATCTACGGATCGTTGTAAGGATGCTTTATGGCTTCTGTGATCGGTTGCTGCGTTCGAGCTTTTTAATATTTCCTTCCCCGGCAAAAGGCAGTGGTCTGCTGGAGCTGAGCTGCATGGGCGGCAAGATTAATAGTCTTATCATGTGGCCAAGTGATTAGTGAGCTCTTAGTACTTATTACTCTGCATTATCACAGAATCCCTGGAGAGGCTTCTGTCAGCTGCAAGGTTGTGTTTGAGGCCCTCTAGATTACTACAATGCGGCATTGATTAATAGTGATTATATTAAAAGGAAAAACCAACCTAAAAAGTAAATAGCCTGTAAATCTTCCCAAATTGAATTCACTTGGATTCAGTCCCATTTGATTTCAGTAACCGACACAGACATTAGCGGATACAGCTGCGTGTTTTTGTTCTAGCAAAAAAAACAACAACTTCCTTTTCAGTCCCAGTGTTGGGGGGTGAAGTGTAGTGATGAGTTTGGGCACACACACCTGGACATAGCTCATAAAAAATTCAGGGAGGATTGTTTTATTAAAGAAATGTGGGCCCGCTGCAGTTTTCTCCCAAGGGGGTCAAACCACATGGTTATGCCCCTGTTGTGTTACAAATGTCCTTAAATTTCCAGTCAGGCTATTTCTGTACTACAAGAACAGATCGCTATGCACTGTTAAGGTAGTCACTGACCCTTTTTTGGCCTGCGAAAGATTAAATGAATCCTACTTACTACTCCTCAAAACCAAAAGATAGCGAGCACATCTTCAAAGACTGATGTTTGCATTTATTTAAATAAAAGGGACCTAAATAGGTGTGGTGTTGATTGGTTGATTGGTTTTGATTCAGCTTTTTTATTAGTAATTGAGCTGGGTATTTCCTCAAAAGTTACAATCCTGTCTAAACTTTAAATTGCATTTAAACAGAATACAATTATTGAAATTTCATGAACCCATATTTTATTCATAATAGAACATTGGAAATTTATTAAGTGCTTTCACTGAGAAAATGTACCATTTAAGAAATAATAAGCTTGTTTTGAATTCAGTATCTCAGAAAGGTTGGGTTATGGCAACAAAAAATTGAGAAAAGTCAATGGTATAGGTCAGGAACATGATTGGGGGTAAAAGGAGCATCTTAGTGAGACAGTTTCTCAGATGTAAAGATGGGCAGAGGTTCACCAATGTGCAAAAATCTCCCTAAAGACTTGTTTAAAAAAAGAGGGGATGCTACACAGTGGTAAACATGGTCCTGTTCCAATCTTTTGAGACATGTTCCTGCCATCACGTTCATGATCGTATTTTCTTTTTCAGTTCTTATTTTTTTGCACTATGTCACTAAAACATGTTTTTATTTACATTTTACACAATGTTTTTGGAACTGTGGCTGTATAATAGTAATTTACATTATTTCTTATATCCATAATGCAATGTTGGAATATTGTCCACTAGCAGCTACACAAGGTAATGTTTAATTTGTATGGCAACATAGTTTTGTCATTTAGAAAAATCTGACCACATTATATATACAATCAGTCTAATAAAAATTTACTGAGGAATTACAGATTTCTTTATTTTATTTTTAAATTAGACTGTATTTAAAAGTTGGAACTACCACCCTGCGGTTAGAGATTTACCACTGTGTAGCCTAGAGTATTAAACTTTTTGCTATTGTGACTCATAGGAGGGAAAACCTGACTATTAAATTGCTTACTGGCTGTAGAAGTATAACTGGCCAATCCTTAGTATTTTCATTATGACTTTAAGTGATAATTGAACCAGTAACCAGTATAAATTTGGTCAGCTGGTCATTCCTTCTTCTATATGAAGTCATTTTGTAACCTGAAGAGTCATCATTGCTGACAATTAAATATAATACAAGTTTAAGCACATGGTTTCACTCTTCAGACACACCACCACCAAGCAGTTACATATTTTGCCAGTATACATTGGTGTTTTCTGGTTCAGTACTAACTAGAATATTTTCCAGTCCATAGTGTTTGATATTGGAAATGCATATATATATATATATATATATATATATATATATATATATATATATATATATATATATATATATATATATATTTTTTTTTTATTTTATTTTTTTTTTTTTTCGGAACTGCTCAGCATTATTTTGCTACCCCATTAGTGTTTGTTCTGGAAGTTGCTGAGCTGAAGCTCTGGTCATCCTACACCGCCTTGTCACTTGAATACATTTAAATGACTTTTGTGTGGAGATAAATATTCCTGGCTTATCTAACACAAACCTTGCAGTACCTCTCCAGATGAGACAAGCCCAAAGGTGCTTTTACTGTAACTACTGTCACTACAAGCAAATTGCCTTTCAGCTCAATCATTATCTGCTGCCTATTATCATTATTATTAGTAGCATTAGCAGATAAAACTAATGGATTCCTTATAGCATATTATATTATAGCTGTGTTTATTCAATGCTCATTGTTTTAAGAATTGCACTAAATTCCAGATAAAATCCTTTTTGCTGTATGAAGTGATTTGGGAGCTATTAAAACTGTTTTGCACTAAGTTTGCCATCGACATGCAAAAACATTTTTTTTAATATTCTGTAATATGCTCAGTGATATGTGAAGTGATCTTGGTGATCCCATAGTTTGCAGATTAAATAAATATTGTTGTTCCTCCTTTTATTTGGTGCGAGATTTTGTAGATGTGTCTTGGTAGTAGGATGCTTCATTTTGATGAACATTTTTATTTTATTAAATGTCACATGTAACTCATCTGTCTGCCTATGCAGAGAGCAGTTCTGCATAAGCCCTTTAAATTGGGTTGTGGTGGGTTACCAGATTTTGTGACAGATGAGTTCAAAGTATACGTATTATGTGGAGTGTGTTAGATTAGAAAGATTAGCTGGCAATTACACACACACACAAAATAGAATTCGACTTAAGTTATGAAAGTAATAACAGATAGTTTTGAAATAACAGAGAACCTCTGGAAACACAGAGGTGTTGGCAAGTATTACCAGAACATTATGTATGCTGTGATTTCTGATTGAATCCCAGTATTAAAAGATCCATTCCTTAGTCTCTTCCTCAAAATGAGGACTTTATGCATAAATTAATAAGCTAGAGTAACATCAAACCTACCATAAACATCTCTCTCTTACTCCGTAAAATAAAATGTAGCTTATAAACACATCCAAGAATATAATCTACTCCCAGTTTGAGTGCATCTATTTCACATACACAAACATGCCACGTGTGGAGGTTAGCTGACAAAAGACAGGTGGAGTAAAATAGCAGCATCAACATCACCGACTTACTGACATGTTATGTTACAGTAAGCAATAGACTGAACACCAAGAGCTGGAGTGAGAGAGAGAGAGAAAGAGAGAGAGAGAGAGAGAGAGAGAGAGAGAGAGAGAGAGAGAAATGCATTGTCATCATAGGATGATTTCAGGCGTGTCAACTCACTTGACTTGAAATTTGCTGTTAAATGAAAAACTTTTGCAACATACAAAATAAAGTTGCTGGTGTAGCCTGAAAATCCTGACTGCTGACTAATAATAGGTGCAATATATTCACTTTCTGTTCTTCTAGTATGTTGCATGCTACTGCTAACATGTAGGGGCCCTTAGATTGATTTGTTCATGAGTCCGGATTGGACCAACATTTGATCCAAAGATGTGTGTCCATATTACGCATAGGTTTCCTGTACATGTCGAGGACCAAGATGTTTGACAAAAGCGGAAGAAGAAAATTAATGGACAGGATTTTTGTTCCTAATAACAACAGTAGAAAAAAAATGTCTTAGTTAACCATTTTAACAGTGATAAGTATGAGGCTGCTTAGTTTTCAGTTAAGTTAACAGTGCTCACCAGGTGGTTTCCAATTTATAGTTACATACCCAGCTTATTATACCAGCTGGGTGTCTGATGACCAGTAGAGTGTATGTATTCTATTTTATTTTATTATTATTATTATTTTATTCTATTCTTACTACTGAGCTGGGTGACCTTCCTGCATCCTCATTTTCTAGCATTTGTCCCCCTTCAGTGTGGGTTATTCCTTTCTTTTTTCATTCAACTACATTTATTCACTCCAACACATCCCGATTCCCTTGCTGTGGATCCTGGTGATGTGGAGTGAGTAAATTTTTTTAGTCACTCTTGACTTAACTTGATGTCTCCAATGTGCAGGTGGTGGCTGATCATCATTCCACTTGTAATTGTATCCGCTCTTTATGATGAGCTGGTTTAGAGGATTAAGGCCTATGCAGAACAGCAGTGGGAACAGTGCATCACTTTGATCTTTTTTGCACTTGGTGATCACTGACTTGGAGTTGGTCTACAGCTCCTCTCCTTTCCCACTGAGTTGCTGATGAAGGTAATGGTCATCTGTGACACTCCCCATGTGCATTAATGAGCCTTGGTCGTTCGTGACCCCGTCACTGGTCACTGTTCCTTCTTTGGATCACGTTTGATAGATACTGACCACTGCAGACTGGGCATGCACCACAAGAGCTGCCATTTTGGAGAATCTCTGAGCCAGTCGTCTGGCCATCATGCTTTTGCTTTTGTCAAAGTTGCCCAAATTCGTATGATTGCCCAGTTTTCCTGCTTCTAAGACATCAACTTTCTCATATTTCAGCTGTGATAGACTTATGACTCTATGGGTCTGTTTCTGTGCTGCCACAATCAGAGCCTCTCTGCTGTCATTTAAGTGGGCCTTTTCTAGCCACTGGCAAGATTTCTTGATGTCAGCCCCTTCCTCTATTTGTTGATCGTACATCCCAGGTGCATCGGTCACTCAGTCTGTCTTCAGCTAGCTTGGGCATTCTTGAAGCAGCTCATCTCAGGGTAGGGGGCATCTTCCTGATCTATTTTTTCGGATTGTTGATTGTCACGCTGACACTCACTAAACCTTGCACTCCCTCTTTCTGTTGCTCATAGAGCCTCAGGGTCCTGGACTTTCTGTGGCCTGCTTGTTATTCCAACAAGGTATCCGATGACTGGTACACTGCAAAACATCAAAATCTTACCAAGTATATTTGTCTTATTTCTAGTCAAAATGATCTCATTACACTTAAAATAAGACACAGTCAGCTACAGGGCAACATTTCAGTAAGCTAAAGGAACTTGTTTCAAGACAGTGAATCTTAAAACTAGAGATTTTTCACTTGTTCCACTGGCAGAATTTTTCACTTATTTCAAGCTAAAATACCTCGTATTAAGTAAAAAAAAGAATCTGCCAGTGGAACAAGTGAAAAATCTCTAGTTTTAAGATTCACTGTCTTGAAACAAGTTCCTTTAGTTTACTGAAATGTTGCCCTGTAGCTCACTGTCTTATTTTAAGTGTAATGAGATAATTCTGACTAGAAATAAGACAAATATACTGGGTAAGATTTTGAGGTTTTGCAGTGTAGGGTGTATGTATTGATGGCTTGGATCTTATTCTTATTGTTGAGATGGCTTACCTTTTTAGAGGTGTTTTGCTGGCTGACCTTCTTGTGTCTTTATCATGGTTCCCATTGGCCTGTGGGTTATCAGGTACTTTCCTGTTTGTCTCCTATTCTGCCATCTGGCAACTCCAACTCAATCCCAGTCAGGATCACCTTCCCTCTCTTTCGTCTGTCTTTCTGTCTGCTGCTCTCTCTTTATATGTATGTGTGTGTTTATGTGTTTTTGTTTTATATCAGAGATGAGATGTAACAGGACTCAAACCTTCCAAAAACCTCAACTCTTGAGTGGTCAATCCACAGACAATTTTCCCAAATGTCTCATGGATCATCAAGACGTTTTTGGCTAATGCGAAATTAACCTTTGTTGTTCATATAGGCTCAGACAGATTTAGAAAGCTTTTTTTCTTTTCTATAATAAGTGAATCACCATTTAAAAATTTCATTTTTTGGTTATTATGGATATCTTTGTCTAATAAAAAAGTAGGCAATCTGAAACATGTAAATGTGACATGTTAAAAGATCAAACCTTCAAAAATAAACTCCAGTCTTTCAACATGCTGAAGTCAATTTAGTCTACCACTCCTAAAGCTGCTGCCAACATAGATATTGAAGTCATCAACAACACATAATTGCTTCACACTTTAAATTAAGGACACATAATTAAACTACTACAACAGTTTTCAGTGGAATTAATTACAGCACAGATAGCATCAATGTGTCTTTGAGCGCCACTGTATATTAACGAATAGTAGACTAAAACAATGGGATTCTTCTAATTATTCCTAATTTATTTATTCAACATGCCAGAGTACTTATGATGCACCCATTCTTTGTGTTCAACTTGATCACAACAAAGCGGCTTATGGTTTGATATAAGAGGCACTTCAGCTACAATGAACAACAGCAGAGTTCCTAAACCACAAGGGAGACTGCAGGTGCTCTGAAGAGGGTTGAGGTGAGTGTTTTAGAGCAAACTCCCTCAGCGCTGCTTCTCAACATCCCACTGCTACATTCTAACTGATGTTCTCTGTCTTATCTCCTCTCCTGAAATCCCCTTAGAGGTTTTGACAACTCCAAGTTCTCCCATGAGGTAAATAATCTGGTAAAAGAACCATAATAAATAGTAGGCTTTTTAAGACTCTTCCCTTTGATTGTTTTGGAAAAAGTGTTGCTCTCTTGGCACTTGGTTGTTTTGGAAGTGAAATAAAAAACATTTCACAATTATATAAATCAGTAGAAATCATAAAAGTATTAAAGAGACAATGATTCCACTGTAAATGGACAAAATACAGGCTCATTTGCTTTAATTCTTTTTCTCATTGTCATTGTCATTCCTTTAGTGCCATCATGACTTTGACGTTTACAGTTTCGAGTGAAATATCTCTGTGACTTACAGCTGGCTTGTCAGATATTTTATTCAGATTGCTTGGTTCCAGTCGCAGTTTGTTTTAGGCTAATTTGCAATGAACACACAGCACTGTGGCACTTGACATGCGTTGCACCTGCTAAATAGAAACGTAGGTTATTAGCATCAGCGCTGACATTACCATGTAGCTCAAAGCAGTGTGAGAACAGCACAGCCTCACCCAACCATTGCAGTCACAGCAGCAGACTATAAGTCCTGTTGAAATAAATTCACCCTGATTGTGTTGCTATGTCACATTAAAGTTATGTTTTCTTGGATGCATTTAAAAAATTATAGAAGATAGTGAAGAGCCACAGTATGTTCTAATGTATTGATACATTAATCACAATACAACACTGTCTCACCTGTTTCTCTTTTGAATATTGGAAACTGTCCTCTATCATGTGAGAAGCTTTCACCAGTAAGTGTTTTTCACCATTGTGCTACATTCGTAAGTAAATGTGGCTTTCGCTTGTGTTTGTTGCCAGTGATAATTTTTGACAGTCCTTTTTTTGTTGAAAGACACGCTGCTTAGCGCCGACTGCTGGGCAGAGGTGATTGAAAGTGACAATATTATTTTCTGGTCTGCTCTTCCACATGTGTAGTTCAGATTTCTGCTAAATCCTAATAAATGCTCAATGACAGGAGAAGATGAATTACCAGAATCGGTGGCTCGAGTTACAGTGTTTGAGCTGGCTCAGCAGTGATGGAGTAATGAATTCACACCCCGTTATGCCTCTACTCAATTTCCCACTTTTCTTACTGATTGAATTTGAAAGATTTTTTAACAAGTTCTGCAAAGGAAATGAAAGAGGCTTTGTGTTTTTGTGGGTGTGCAAGTGTGTGTGATTGTGTGCTTTGGGGATTCACTGGAGAGCATCCCCACTGCTTCCAATGCAAACACAATGTGGGCCTTCTGCCTTAGCCACCTGTTCATGGCGAACACTGCCAAGAGGAAAGCTGCCAAATTCACCAGGGTGAAGGTAGGAGTGCTGACATGCATTTGGCCTTACTCTGAACCTCTTGCGTCTAGAAAATCCATGTGGTTATTTTTTGTGTTTTAAGATTTCAATAAAATTACAATTTAACTGTGAATTGATTGAATTGATTATGCTGATTAAAGGTTGTAAAACCACTTACATTCATGAAAAAAGCCCACCTTTCTTAAATCCTAAAGGTTTATGTTTCAGGACAATAAAAACAGTCTGGTCCTTTCGGCAGCTTCCTGGTCTGGAGTATTCAGGTGTTTGTTAGCTCAATGCCACAGACAAAAGCAATTGTCGCCGACCATCAAGGCGAGGGATATAGGATCATTTTCAAACAGTTGGAAGTCCATTATTCTATAGAGAGGAAGATTATCCAGAAGTGGAAAACTTTCAAAACAGTTGGCAATCTTCCCAGAAGTGAACATTTTAACAAATTCACCCCAAGGTCAGACTTTATAATGCTGAGAGAAACTGCAAAAACCCAAGAGCTACAGCTCAGACTCTGCAGACCTCAGTTAGCATGTTTATGACAGTGATATTAGAACAAGACTGAACAAGTATGGCTTGTTTGGAAGGGTTGCAGGAGAAAGCCTCTTCTTACTAAAAAGCCTCTTCTTACTGGCAGCACAGCTTATGTTAAGTTGTTAACAAACCACAAGGCTTCTAGAACAATGTCCTCCGAAAAGATGAGACAAAAGTGGAGCTGTTTTGCTAAAATGCACAGTATAACATTTGACAAAAACCAAACACCACATGATCTTGGCACCTTTCAGTCATTGGGGCAACAGTGTAAACCAAAATATTCAGTAGTCTAATGTAATACAAGGTCAACTCTCTAAAAGCTAAAGCTTGGTCAAAAAAAAAAAAAGCAAACCTACAATAGAATGACCGAAAAAGAAAATATTCAAGGTGCTGCAATGGTCAAAGTAAAGACCTGAAACTGATTGAAATGCTGTGGCTGTTTCTTAAGAGAGCTGTGCATAAATGAATGCTTGCACACCTCAAAGAACCTAACACTGAAAGATGAGTGGCCCAAAATTACTCCACACTACTGTGAGAAACTGATAAATTCATATGGGAACGTTATTGTAGTTATTAGTTATTATTACTAGACCTATTGCTGCTGAAGGTGCCTCTATAAGCTATTAAATGATGGGGTATGTTAAGCTTCACACAATGCTTCTGGATTTTGGCTTAGGGTTTTTTTTTTGTGTGTGAAGTAATGACATGGTGTGATATGTCATGTTAGGCTGTTCGTCTCAGGTTGTATTTACCTAATTGTAAGACCTGGTAGGGATGTTACTGAACTGCAGTTTTGTGTAGCTGATATTTGACATTTTTGCGTTCTTTTTAAGTCTGGGGTGGTTTAGAAGTTGGAGTGCAATCATCCCTCTAATTTGTAGTTGAGCAGTACAAAATTAACAACACATGGAAGTATTTTAGTTTAGTAAAAGTGCATCAGTTGTTGAGTCCTTTATATTTATCCAGGACTTCAGAGTAGACTGAATGTTTATGAACTCAAAATATCATTTTGGATTGCCTTGGATTGCCTCATCAAATATCCTCACACAAAGACAACAAAAAAAAGAAAATATCAACAAAAACAGAAATGTACACATGCCCTGAGAAAAAACACACTTTAATTATTCCACTTACCCACTCAGTGGAGATAAAAGAGAGAATAATATTCATATGAAGGCAGAGTAATAATGATTCTTCTAGTTTAAACAGCTAATAGCTGAAGGGACAAAAGATCTCAAGTATTGGTTAACTGTAGGCATGCATATCCTGCATGCTGATTAAAGTAAAAGAAATATCATGTGCAAAGGCAGTAAAGTTATCTTAGTGGCTTTTACCCTAAAACGATGGTCAGGAACATTCAGATTACTGCCAGTGATCTTCTGACAGACTCACTGTCCATTTTGTTAACCATACTAAGGCTTTCAAGGCAACAGACGAGCACATAGGAATGTAGCACAATGGTCAAAGACACTTAGTGGTGAAAGCTCCTCACATGATAGAGGACAGTTTCCAATATTCAAAAGAGAAACAGGTGAGACAGTGTTGTATTGTGATTAATGTATCAATACATTTGAACATACTGTGGCTCTTCACTATCTTCTATAATTTTTTAAATGCATCCAAGAAAACATAACTTTAATGTGACATAGCAACACAATCAGGGTGAATTTATTTCAACAGGACTTATAGTCTGATGCTGTGACTGAAATGGTTGGGTGAGGCTGTGCTGTTCTCACACTGCTTTGAGCTAAATGGTAATGTCAGCGCTGATGCTAATAACCTACGTTTCTATTTAGCAGGTGCAACGCATGTCAAGTGCCACAGTGCTGTGTGTTCATTGCAAATTAGCCTAAAACAAATTGCGGCTGAAACCAAGCAATCTGAATAAAATATCTGACAAGCCAGCTGTAAGTCACAGAGATATTTCACTCGAAACTGTAAACGTCAAAGTCATGATGGCACTAAAGGAATGACAATGAGAAAAAAATTAAAGCAACACTTAACTCACAGCCTATCCACAGCAGCTAACAATATCATCTACAACCGGACAATGTTTCATCGCCATATCACTGAAGATCTACGGTATCCATACGAACATCAGAATGCAGAGATGGTCCAGCTGAAACTGGACCTTTTGGGGTTTGAAAGGAAAAAAAAAAATCAACAACTTGGCAGTAATGGTGTTAAGATAGTTGAAACTGATGAAACTGATGTACCCCTGCAAAAAGAAGAAATGAAATTGATAATAATAATGACTTAGCTGGGTGTAGAGAGGATTGCAGCCCCTAAAATCAACTCTGTAGTGAAACCCATTTCATTTTATCCTTTCCCTGCAGGATGAACCATTTGGCCTATTGGGGGTTTAAGATAAGACAGGCCTAGCTTATCACAGTCAACGATAACTGAAGAAACGAACAACAGCGGGGGATTTTCGAATACTCTTCCTGTACCTGTAACTCCCCCCGCCTCCCCCCTTTCTATTTCTCTTTTTTTTTTTTTTGGTCCCACAGAACGTGCTGTGGCTTTGAAGTAGTGCTTTCACACTGCAAAGTGGAACTCAAGAGACATAGTGTCCCATTTGAAGAGGTCATTTATTTGTACGGCATGAAATGAGGTGAAGATTAATAGCTACACTAGATATATCTGAGCAAGAGATTAGTCAAAGCCTTTGTCTGAATACTACAGTGTCAGCAAAAAGGTCAACTGGTACCACATATCCATTTAACATCATTATGTTTACTTCGCACACTGCCCTCAATTTCTGCTTAATTTTGTGCGAATCAGTCTCGCTTTATAGTTCTATAACAGAAAAGGAAAATGATATGAGTTGTTTATAATCTGTGTCATAGCTTGCTCTAACTTTTGTATGCAGCAGCCTGAGTTCTTGGCGATTTACTCTTTGTATCATTTAAACATCTGTGTGTTGGAGCTTTCCTCATTACTCCTGGTTTAATGTGATATATACCCTTTCAAAAGGCCACACTCCCTCCATCCATCATCTGCAGCCAAGGTTGTTCAACCCATTCTGATTACAGCAGTCAAGCTTTTACTCAGAAGACAGAAAAGTGCAACATTTGACTGATTGGACAATGCAGCTCACAAACATTTACTAAATGTTTGTTATTTCCTGCCACACAGTGAAGTCTGACAAAAATAATCCATCACTCGGGACAGTCGCATTCATTTCTGCATGGCTCATTTGTGCTTTTGATGCTCACGCTGCATCAGGATGTAACCCATCATAAAAAAGTTTTAAATGAATAGAGTGCTCTCCAAAACAGGCAGAAGGGTTTTTTTGAAGAACATTTTTCCCGTTACTTTCTTCTCACATGAGCGTGATTATGTGAGTAAATTGGGAGCAGCGCCAAGCAGAAATTGGCACCACACTCTGGTACCCTCCAAGAGAAATTTCAAAGTAATCACAGTCTATCTGTTATAATTACAGCTGTGATATCTGTCTGTGACTTCATAAATGTCTCTTTAGAAATTCATTGCAATGTAGATTTGCAAGGAAAGAGCGAAAAAAATCTATCTTCAGCAGTTCTTGGCTTAATAACTAAGTTTTACATTTTTTTCAAACATCAAAAACATTGAACGGCTTTAAAAAGGAAACAGCCTTAATTTAGCAAAATGGCAAACTAGGTTATTTCTCTGTAGGCGGGATGTCTTTTTTCATGTTTATCTGTTCTTTTTTTTATCTATGTCATGATAATATTAATACAAGTCCAATCATAAATTAAATATCTGTGTTTTATACTTAATCTAACTGTCAGGAAAACTGTAACAAAAAAAAGTTTTTTTTTTTTTTTTTTAAAAAAGCCTTCAAATTGAAAATGTCAAAATGCTGCTCTGCTTCCTGAAGCTGATTGGTTTGTCATAAACAGAAAGTAAAAGATAAAGTAAATTAAAGTAATATTGATTTTGTGAAGTTATGGAAAAATATATTAATGTGGGGTGGACAGCAATTGAACAAGAAAAAGCATCCATTTTCTTCCGCTTATCCGGGGCCGGGTCACAGTTGCAGCAGCCTAAGCAGCCTCCTCCAGCTTGTTTTGGGGACCCAGGCCAGCCGAGAGATATAATCTCTTCAGTGTGTCCTGGGTCTGCTCTGGTGCCTCCTCCAGGTGGGACATGCCCAGAACACCTGACCCAGGAGGTGCCCAGGAGGTATCCTTGTCAGATGCCTTGACCATCTCAACTGGCTCCTTTCGATGTGAAGGAGCAGCGGCTCTACTCTGAGCCCTTCCCGGATGGCCATACTTCTCACCCTATCTCTAAGGGAGAGGCCAGCCACCCTTCGGAGGAAGCCCATTTCCGCCGCTGGTATCCGCGATTTCGTTCTTTCGGTCACTATAGGTGAGGGTAGGGATGTAGATCGACTGGTAAATTCATTCAAAAAGGCATGCATGTTGCTGTTGATGTTAACCCCACAACTGCCACTGCTTTTAAAGAAAACAATGAAGGAGCATCCACTGCAGTTTAATCTCTCTGATTAGATAGTTTCCACAATAAAAGAAGAACAACATAACAGCAAAATCAAATCAACAACAGCTAACAAAACAGCTGTCAGGTATTGTTGGATAGATTTTATAGTAACACCTTTTTCAACATTTAGCTTGTTGAGTTGTCAGTGGATTTTATAAGCAGTTCTCTTAAAAAATCCCAACACAAAATGAAATGTAACTAAGATTATCATCTAAATTTTACAAAATCTGATTGGTAGGTGGAAAGAAATAATAATAATTTTCATGAAGTCCCAGAACATTTAATGTGAGCAGCACCAGCATAGATACTGAAGTTGGTTGAAGTAACTGTTGCCACCCTCGTGTTATATCTTTTGGGCCTTTAAACATCAATACAGATTAGGAATCCCTGAGCTCAGCACTCACTTCTAAGCGCTTCTTTCCTGTATAGTGACCCTGTGTTTTGATCTTCGGCTACCTTAGTCGCATGGAGTTAGGCCACGGGTTCTCTTATCCTGTTTGTTATGACAGCAGGGTAGCAATGGTCAGAGTACAACTTGAAGCCTTGCCTGAAAGTCTGCACGTAGCAGTGCTTTTATCAAAGTTAGCAGACTTTTTTCTCCCTGTTGGAGATACTGAAATAAAAAACCTTCCACCTGAGCTCAGTGGGTACACAGCATATGTTGCAACAGTACCCTATAGGTTTGAGAGCGTGAACCCGCAGACACACTTTTCTATTGATACTTTGAACAAAAGACTGAGTCAATATATGGTGAATGAGTGCGTATAAGCAAAGTTTTTTATTTGTTGTTCACCCATGTGTGCAGTCAGCTTTTCAGTCATTTCCTGTGCCATGCTTTAGTTTACGAGCCGTGAATGTTGTGTATTGTAGGCTTTGGGCTTTTTATGTCAGAGCACAAGCCTGTGAGGAGCCTCAGAAGTTATTTAGTTTTATCTCTTTGGTTTCTTTGGTGATTAACTTCACATTTGTGAGGCTTTTTCAAAGCAGTAAATAGTGTCTTGGGTCAAAACCACACTGATAAGAAAAACTTTGTGCTATCAGTTAGACTGATATTGGCAGTCGACATTTGTATTTCAGTTTTGGCAGTTGCCATCATGTTGATGAGGGGGAAAAAAAGAAATAGTGGATTACAAATTTTACATACTGCATTTGTATGTGCTTTAGTGACTTGATTGATATATTTCTTTATTCTTACTGCTTTTTACACTTCTATACAAGGTGACCGTGAGTACTTTGAAAGGTGCCTAAAATAAAATGCATGATTATTATCACTTTATGTTTTGTTATGACTTGGTTCTTAATCAAAACAAATATATTGGGTAGCAAAATTAAAATGCATTATAGCAAAACTCCAAGGAGATCTTTTTACACGAATGATGCCACGCGAAGTTCTCTTCTCACAACACAGTGTTCTCAGCCAGTACTTTTTTGCCACATGCTAGACAAACAAAGCACACAAGAGGCTACATTTGATTCACTGAGGCTCACTCTGTTGAGAAAAGTGTGTAAGTGCAACTAACGTAAACAGTACTATGTGTGAAGGACGCTTCATGTGGAAATTTATCATCCTTGAACTTTATGGTAACAGAATAACTTTGTGTGAAGTCAAAGCACTGCCAAATGGAATCCCAGTACAAAGAGCTGTGCCTCGGGCAAATGTTGCACACAAATACTTGGAAAATGCATGCAGGGTGCAAGGTTGGTCTTTATTGATTGAACATCTGTATCCTTTAGTTGGTTGCGTCTCACTCCGCTTCAGTTTATCGTGCTGTCTTTGACATACGGTATCTATTTTTCCTCTCGTGATGTCCTTGCTGTGTTTTCACATGGAAGTCGATGAAGTATCTGCAGCATATAGGCTGTATGGAGGAGAGAGGTGGTAAGATGGTTCTACTTTATAGTATTATTCATTTTTCTTTCTTGAATTATTATCGTCTGTCAAGTGCAATCCTACACAAATATGTTCATACATATTCTAGTAAATAACAAGTATTAATGTACAGTAAATGCATCACATAAGCTACACTTGACGTGAAAATAATTTGAAGGAAATGACAGAGAGGAAGAATCTGAAGACGTAACAAAGGCTCAGAGTCTTTTCTTTAGGCTCATCTCACTTTGTTTTCTTTTTGAATATAGAAAACATCCATTATTGTTTCTTTTACTGCCTTGTACCTTGCCATTTTGATGTATATCTCTGTAATGATAGGGTTATTAAAGAAAACAGCTGGAAGCTGCGTAGTTGGAGCACATTTTTATCCCATGTGGCAGTCGTGGTTTCAGTTGATAGCAGATTTTTCTCTGGATGTTATTTCTAAAGAAATTCTTGTGAATTCATTCATTCCTTTGTTTCTCACTCTTTCTCTGAGCTGCACCTTAATTCAGGCTGCGTCAGCATGGTCGAGAGGTTTTGAACACTGTCATAGCACACAACATAATAACGTAAATGCAATGCACTACTCTTTCTTTCACTATTTCTCTGTCTTTGCTGTTTCTGTCTCTTCGTGTAATTTATTCAACTCAGTTTTAGGCAGAAGATCTATCTGTATGATGTCACTGTATCTCTAATATGCAAACGTGGTCAACTCTTTTACCTTAGAAGAAGTGATGCCATAATGACTACTTTAAGCCATGTTTTTCCACTCCTAATTGTTTATTCTATAATGTTGCTGTGACGTTTTGGATCAACTGAAGGCTTTTCAAGGAGTTTTATAGCATGAAGTTTCCATATATCACATTGCTAAGTGTAGCAACAGTTCAAATCAAAGCAATTCAATTTGCCATTATGTAAAAAGGCCAGAATACAGAGAAAATACTAAAGAACCTGTAATAAGTGATTATGACATATTTTAGCTGCATAAATGATTGAAAGTCACGTGAACCTTTCTTTTAAATAAAGATTACTTTTACATGTAGTGTTAATCAACAAAATATAATCTGTCTATACTCTTCTATATGTGCTTTTTTCTTTCTCTTTGCTAAGCTGCTGTCTTCTTCTTTGCTGGTGCATTTCTGCATATCTTGGCACATTATTTTCATCTGTTAATCGGTGTGAACCAGTGAGCACGTCTGCTTCAGAACTACAAGCTGTTTGCTATAAGTCTAAAATTGCGCAAATCTTGTTTTCATTTGTTTTCAGGTAATCTTATTTTCTCTTATCACTTAGAAACCCTAATCTAGTGGATATTAATAATAATCACTTCTCATTTTCCAGGGAGTTTGGAAGATGGAAGGTGAACAACTTGGCGGTGGAAAGGAGAGATTTTCTGGAGTCTCCGTTACCTCTTACTCCTGAGTTCATCAGGAACATCCGACTCTTGGGCCGCAGGCCCACCACCCAGATGATCACTGACAGCCTGATCAGGAAGTATGGGACTCACTTCCTGTTGTCAGCTACCCTGGGAGGTAACAATTATTAACCATCCTCTATCGATTGTTTTACCATTCACTGTTGTTTCCTTGGGCAGTTCAGGACCACCATGTAGCTGCTGTTTTTAGATTAGATCACACTTTGGAAGAACTGTTGAAACTATGTGTATGTGCACATTTCCATTTTTGCCATGAACTTCAGACAAAATAAGAAATAAAATTGAAGTTGAAGGGTCAAAATGACACACTGGAGCAAAACAGATTTAACAGATGAAATTACAGTTTTTGGTAAGCGTTCTTCTATGAAATCTGTTGCTGGCAGATCTTATCAGCAGTAACTACCTATTTAGATATTCAGCTAGGCAGTTTTGCTCAACTCACAGCTCTGATCCTGATTTTCATATCTCTGACATGCTTTCAGAGCTAAATAATGAATGATGCAAAAAGACTTTGGTCCCAGGTCAGCACCTGCAAATGACTAACAGAAATAAAAGAGCAATGTTGCTCTTAAACTCCAGCGTAGAACTACTTAGCCCATATATTACAGCTTAGAATAAACAGGGAAATGTGCTTTAAGGAACTAGTTCTCACTCAGGTGATCTGGGGTTAAATAAAGTATGCAATTTGTGGTAAAAGCTTTTAAAATTTGGTTTTCCAGGTGGTCTGTATGGAAAACAGATGGACGGGACATAATAATGCAATACACTCAGAGTAACCGAAAAACACATCACAGTGGAATTATATGCCACTAGCAGCTCAGAAAATTGGTCTCCAGAGATGTATGAATACATGTAAAAGCCTGTGTATCGTGAACCTGCCACTCCCACTCCCAGTCACAGCCACGGTATTTTTGATTTTCTACCGGCTGATGAATGGATAAGCACTAATAGTTCTCTGACTCAAGAGACGAAAAAAAAAAGTCATTTAAGATGCTGGAGAGTCCCGGGCAAGTCTTGAAAAGCACATTTGCTTTTTACAAAACAACACATGTCAATTACTTTAGACGCAACTCCTGGCTTTGAAAAGGTCGCTGTTGTGAGTAGATGCATAAAATGCAACCCTCCCAGCTACCAGAGCTGATGCAGCCCTGCACTCTGGCTCTCAGCCAGGACTGAGTGGTATGAAGAGAGGAGAATGAGGAGTTTGCCTTGGATCTTTGCCAGTGATATGCCTCTGTGGTTCTGAATGGATAGCCTCTGTGTTCGGAAACATATGGACTTAATGAAATTAATAAATAGATTGCAATATTAAGAGCTTGCCCTTCAGCAGCTGAGTAAGAAAGGCAGTGGGCAGAAAATGGCCCTGAAGCATTAGCACTGCATTATGATGAGAAATATGATGTGCAGTGTCTTGGGAACTCTCAGAGCTCCAAGTGTGCTGCATCACAGCTCCTAGACTTATGAAGTCCTGATTGCAGTGATCAGTGCCGTCTGATTCGGGGTGACGTGACTTATCCTAATTATGGTCAAGTGTCTTTATGCTTCAGAGGCGCCTGCTGTCGCTGTGCTCACAATCACCTGGAGTTTGGTGCATGTATCTCTCAGCAGGTTTTAAAGTACCCTATCAATTGAAAGACCATTTGCATCAATGCTAGCTAATAAAGCAATCATGAAAGGAATAGCTGAGGTACAAGATCAGCTCCTAAAGTTTGAATGAAGTAGTTGACCTCAGTGACACTTAATGCATTTAGCTACATATGTGGAAGAGCTTGCACATGATCTTCATCTGTATTTGCAGGCATGCTAGCTTTAGCTTACATGCGCTTGAAGAAAGGCAGCACTGGGTGGATTTTATTCAAACAATCATTTATTCTTGGTGTTTTTGATAATATTTGTCCAGAGTTCTTTACACAGAGGTTATTAGAGGCAACAGAGAGGTTTGGGGAAGGTCTCATTTTGAAGCTCTGCTGCAAAATATTGTGACACTAGAAATAAATGCCTTCGGGAAAAGTTGAATCCTAGAATGTATTTATTTATTTCATGTTCTAAGTGTCTTTTAAAGACCACCTATGTAACATTATGCGGAAAACATCTATAACATTCTAGTTCTATATGCTTCAAATGCTGCTGACATTTTCCCTTTTTCAAAATTTCAAATAATGTCAACTTTAGGTTGTTTAGTGGTGCTGGTTTAGCTCACCTGGTGGATGTGTGTTCTTTCTGTCTGCCGAGCCTGTCCTGTCCTAATGAAGGCTAAAAATCCCCCAAAATACTTTATTGGAAATTTTCTTTTTTCAGTTAATTAAAAAAAATCTATTAACATGCATAATGAGCTTTGGTCAGGTATGACAAAATGCAAGTGAAAAGATCTGAGCTCCACGATAAAGAAAAGCAACAAAAAAAACCCCCAAACAAGTCAGGGTCAGAGCTACTGACCCTGACTTTATGTTAAAAAAAAAATTGAAGGGCCTTAATTTCAATAAGCAATGTGAACTCTCTATTCCCTTTTCTAAAACTCCAAGCGCCATTTGAAAACAATTAAATTTGATTATCTTTTAATTGCAGGAGAAGAGGCCTTAACCATATTTGTGGATAAGCGAAAACTGAGTAAGAAAGCAGAGGTGAGCGATTACTCGGGCAACTCTTCCACTGTGACTCTGGAAGCTCTGCACCAGCTGGCTGCCTCCTACTTCATCGACAGGGAGAGCACTCTGCGCAAGCTGCACCACATCCAGATCGCCTCCACTGCAATCAAGGTATCTTTGTGTGCTTGTTATGAGTTATATAGGGACATATTTAACTTTATACATTATTAAAGCTTCTATCTAGTTCAGTTTTTATCCATCAGTCAAATCACAATGACAGTAAACTGACATTGTTATACTATAATCTAAGGCTAGAACACTTGTGCTCTCAGTAGATCACTCTCTCTCCTTCTCAACTTGGAACATTATTTCACTTCTGCTGCATACTTGGAGCTAAATCAGACTCCTCTTATATATAGTGCCTAAAAATGTATTAGAGCCCCCACCCAATGTAAGATTTATGCCAAAGCTGCACTAAAATAACACACTTGGTAATTACCAAAATAATATTTCTCGTGTCTGTAATGGTTCATCCATTAGCATGAGTAAGTTCTTTAATCAAAATAATATTTCTGATGCTAAAAGACAATTAGTGTTGTTATTCATGAATTTTCAAGTTTTGCAAACAATGAGAAACAATACTAAAGTACATCATCATTTTGTGATAAACCTGTCAAATTACAGTTATTTACTTTCAACAGATAAAAAAAAAATCACCAGTTGAATGACTTTATTTTTTATATGAAATTTGGGTATAAAAATATGAATTCAGTTCAGTGAATTGAGTAATTTTTGTGTTAATACTACGACAGACAGACAGACAGACAAGGATTGTTTTCTCATTGCAAACATCAAACTATGTCCAACAAACCTTCCTTTGTATTGCTTCTGCATTACAAGGTTCATTTTCATGAAAACACAGGTAGAAGTGGGTGGGAATACTGTTGCCATTTAGCACTAGAACCCACTGGAACCACCATGGGGGTCATTTTAACCACCTGCCGCAGCAGTGTCAAAACTGGACATAAAAGGAATTTAAGATTCATTTCATGTGATTGAATTATGTTGCAGTTGCTTTAGACTTTCATGAGGAATGGGAAATGCAGAAATTCAAAACTTCTACTTCAACAAACAAGATAATTAACACATACCAGTGTTTTAATTGTTGTAGCTGATGAGTGTGTAAAACTTTAAAATGAAAATGGGTTTTTAGCAATGAGTGCTAGCTTTTTACTGAATAGACTGAACATGACACACATATTAAAATTCATCAAGAAAGTAACTAATGCTTTCTATTTGTTTGAAGAAGAACACTAAGAGTTGCACCACTGCCACACACTTTCCCATCCACAGCTTCCAGCTCTTCAGCTTTGCTCCTCATGGCTATGATTCCCACACAAATCAACTACACTATATGTTTCCACCCTCTGGGAACTATGCTTGGGTCAACTATAGCTTTGCCCTGAAACTTGACACTGATTCAAAACTCACCAGCAAGACTATCTCTGAATGGCTCAAAAAAAAAACAAAACTAGCCTAATCAAATACCAGAAATAAATCTGAGATGTTTTGACATAAACGTATGTTGTTTTGTAAACAGCCCTCCAATGCAGCTGAATTAAAACAAACACTTTTTCATAGCTCCGTATTATCTATTAATCAAATCAAGCTCTCTTTGGCTCATAGTTTTAAATTGTGTCTAAACAACTACAGTTGCTAGGCAACAAGACAAGACAATTGTTAACATAGGAAATGATTATACACGATAATACATCTAATATGCGCGATAGCAAAAAGTAGTTTTATTCCTGCAATTCTCAAAAAGATAAACAAAAAAACATCTCGTAAATTTTAAAGACCAGTACTAAATGAAAAGCATTAAAAATATATTGCCTAGTTGCATATAACTGTTATTATTCTATAAATGATGAATAAAAGTTTTCCTCTTATGAGCTATCAGAGATCTATAATTTTTAATTTCAACCTTTTAGCTTTTGAAAACGGGTAAAAATGGTTGTGGGTGCAGTACTGTTTCCTTTGTTAACGCTTTCCCTTGTTAAAACACGGCGATAACGCCAATGAAAATAAAGCAGAAGATTATACTTTTTATCCTCCCGCTTGTGATGAGATACGATCTTCAGCTGCAAGCACATCCGAGTCTGGAGGAAGCTCCGTGATGAGCACATATGGTGAGGGAAAGATAAATGAGCCTTGTGAAACACGCCTCACGACAGTTTTCTGCCTCCAGTTGTCACCTTCAGGTAGCATGGGGTTAATAGGGTGACAGAGGGAGGGATGACCCTTCTTTTCTACCTTTTTCATTTCTCGGTACACAGCGGCGGTGGTCCTGTGAAGTGACGCTTTCTTTGCTGTAGCAGAACATGAGTCAGATCCCCCCTACTTATATCAAAGCTCTGTCCTCTCGCTACATTGTGTTCGGGGAGGATTGGATATTTCTTTCTGCAGATCAGGCAGGCACATGTGAGGTGGAGAGGCAGAAACTTTTGTCTGTTTCATTTCTTGGGAATCAGGGCTTTTTTCAGTTTTTTTTTTCTTCTGAAGCTACAGACGCGAAGAGAAGACGAGAGAGTGTTGCTTTCATGCTCCAAAGGCAGTCATCTGGTGTAACTGACAGGTGGGAAGTAGTATGAGGAGACATTCACCTCCAACGCTGGTGGGAAGAGAGTCAAAGGAGCGACAGATTCCTCCACACTTGCGCATCATTTCCACAGGGTGTTGACCCGTACAGTAGCAGAACAGACCTGCATGAATTGAACTTGAGGAATGAATGAGAGGGTTGCAGGTGAGGCAAAGGCCCCCTCCGGCGGTCTCCATGCAAAGAGAAATTTGAAGCTCATTTCGAAGAAAAAGCACTTTGCTGTGGTTTGCCGGGGGGGACGACTTTGGAAATCTGGGCTTTATTCAAGAAGTCACAGTGCAGAGGAGAGTCTGATTGGACCAGCTTGTTTGTACAATGAGTAATGACTGCAGTTGTTAGAGAACAGAGGGGAGCAGTTTTGCTACAATTTGAGAATTTCCTAGACTGAATCAATGGTCAGATCCCCACCTGACTCACACCATATTTGCCAGCCTATCTAAACACAGCGTTGAACAGTGTGCCGGTCACGAAGTAGAAAACAGCAGGATCGTCTGGTTTTGATATTTCCTTCTTGTGGACAGTCAATTTATTGGGCTTTGTGGCTCACATTTGAGTGCGCCCAGTCTTGTGACTCGATCGATTGGTGGCTGAACTATCACAGAGCAGATAGGCAGCTGCTGTGGTCATTTATGATTTCCTTCAAACTAGTTTTTTCTCACAGGATATGTCTAGCATGAAGATACCAAGGAGAAAAATAATAAATCAGTCATAGACATACTGCACACACACAGAGACACAAATTGACACACTCATAAGGGCAGTTGGAGGCAATTGAGAAGGCTGTTTTTTGTTGTTTTTTAGCCCGCACATTTCTGCTGTCTGCAGCGCAGCGGTCATCTCTCTCTCTCTCTCTCTCTCTCTCTCTCTCTTGTTAAGAAAATTTGCATGTATCTCTATTCCTGTTAGGGAATGGAGCAATTTATGAAGAGTAGCTTTAGAAAACAGAATTTCTGAGATAAAGTTTGTAATTTTTTAGGATTTGTCAAAAACTAAACAGGAAGTGAGAATGGACCTGAAATCCATCAGGTTAACAGAAACCGCAACTATGAAACAGAGACATCATTTCATAACAGCCAGTCACTAATGCTAACTTAGTCAGATATTAGCTCAGGTTCATGTCATATGTGTGAGTCAGAGTTTTCACACTTTTATTATAATTATTGCCGATAATTATGTGGTAACTGTCATTTTACATCTTAATCAAAAATAATAATTTGCTTTATTATTTTTCTGCTTTTTTGAAAATAAAACTGACATTTGAAAAATGATGAATAACACCAATAATTATATTTTATGAAAAAGTATGCTTGCGTTTACTAATGGATTAACAATGATAGAAACATACGAAATGATTTTGATTATTACTAATGCCGTTCATTTAGGACAGCTTTGGCACAAACCTTGATCTAAGAAATGTGTTAAGCACTGTGTGTGAGGCGGTCCGTCACCGGTCCACGCTGAGAACACTGAAAATTGGCCAATTCAGTTTCCCGGCTGGTCGATCTCCACCATAAATAGCCCTTAAGTGAGCTAAAAACTGGGAAGTCACAGAGATCGGTTCGATGAAATGACAACACTACAGATTAGATCATGCACGGTTAGTGTTTGTGGCCCATGTCACGGAAAATATATAAAACAAATATCAGGATTTGAAAAGGATACTGCAAAAGCAGCATTTTTTAATGCATCCTGCACAGCCGTGTGCAACTATGTGGCAGAATGTAAGTAGCTACTAGAGGAATCTGAATGCACATGTATTGTTTCCTTTATACTGTTCTGTTTTTCTGGCACACGCCCAAACTCCCACACTCCCTCACTCCTCCACAGACACCTTGCATAAAAGATAAAAAACAAAAATGGAAGGCCTGTTCCTTTTTTACGTTTGCAGAGACGGTGTCTGCAGCATGCTCACACAACACACACACACACACACACACACACACGCTTATCATTACCTCTCGCGTCTCATGTATCTATTGTAATTGACTTTAGTGGAAGCATTCGTGTACCTGTGGGGTGTCAATTTTCCTCATCTTTAAAAGCGTGTGCCAGCCTGGTCAGCCAGACCACTGCACTAAGGTTATAATTTTAGTTCCTCGCTCCCCCAAAGAAGTTTTTGTCAATCACTCCTAAGCTCACACTTCTTGCTGGACGCTTTAAGGCTAAATGAACAGTTTTCTGGGAGGGTTTTGCAGAATGTTTGTGAATACTGCCACTGGACTATAATTTGAGATGGTGAAGAAAATGGCCAGACAAAGACACACATTTTCCACTTTCATCTTCCACATTTGCTTCCATCCCTCATGTAGTCTTGCGCTGAGGTACAGGTGGCCAATAATGTCCTATTAAGTATTTTTAATATACCAGAATGTATCTACAGTGAATAGCAGCTGCTAAGCAAAGCGGAAATTGAATGCTCTGCTCATCACTCAGTGTTTTGCCATATGGCATATCATATGGCATATCAAATAATTCCTTATATGGATTCAATATTCATGGGGTCTGAAAGCCAGCATTGTATCTCATTTCCTCACAGTCATATCGGCATTAAAATCCCTCATAAGGGAAACAAGGGATTTATAATGTGATATAAATATTATAGTCAGAGAATTGCACTCAAATTATCTTCCATTTTCCTTTTCCCATTCACAGAGGATATTTATTCTTCCTTCCGAATCTTTCTTCTGGATTAGGCTTTTGATTAAAGAGCCCCTGAGTTTTCACTTCTCTCCAGCACCGGCCTGATATTAGTTCCCAAGCCCTTCAGCCCTCTGTGATGGCGCTACCGATCGTCTGACCCTTATTGTCTTGCCTCATCCATCTGTCACTTTACACCAACTGTCCTCTGACAAGCCTGACCAGGACAAATCACTGAACAAAATATGGTGTCCCGCAACCACAAAGAGAGAAAAATGAGAAAGTGTTAGGTGCTCCTCACTATGTCATGGAAAGAAAAAAGGAGAGAGCTGAAATAGGATCTTGTCTTGCAAATGAAGTGAAAACAGAGTCTCTGTTGGAGAGGCTTTGTGACAAAGGTCAATCGAAACATCTTCAATCAGTGGCTGGGGTTGGGGAAAAAAAGAAAAAGTAGACTTCTTGCATAGAAATAAGTGCAACAAAGCACTCTTACAGCAATTTAGAGGAATCAAAATGAGCTTAACCTCGTTTCCATTCCTTTCACATTCACTAGTGCAATCGATTATGGAGGAACTACTTTATTTAATCAGAGGCGAGACAGCCATTTATGTTGCATAAGGTACATTTTCTGTGACCTACTATGCCCCATTTGTGCCTGAAATGTAGAAGTACCTTTAAGCATATTTTTCTATAAAGAAATCTAACTTAATCATGCACTTGTCCTAAAATGGATGCAGTTGGGAATTTATAAATGAGCCTTTTATTTGTTGTTGCCCAGGTGACAGAGACCCGCACAGGTCCTCTTGGATGCAGTAACTATGACAACCTTGATTCTGTGAGCTCGGTGCTGGTTCAGAGCCCTGAAAATAAAGTCCAGCTGCAAGGTTTGTTGAATTTCTACCACTTTTATTGTGACTGTCGTGACATTATATATTTTATCTGAAAAGACAGAAATATGGGGATTTCTAGATTGCATTAAGTGTGTTACACACTCTGGCAGCAGACTGACTCTCCAAGGTCTCAGTTTGATGACAAAACTAAACCCAGCTTTGTTTTACAGGCTTGCAAGTGATCCTTCCAGACTACTTGAGAGAGAGTTTTGTACAGGCGGCTCTCAGCTACATAGCCTGCAATGGAGAGGGTGAGTTTGTCTGCAAGGACAGTGACTGCTGGTGCAGCTGTGACCCCAAGTTCCCAGAGTGCAACTGCCCCTACATGGACATTCAAGCCATGGAGGAGAGCCTGGAAAGAGTCACCGAGACATGGGGCATGCTGTATAAGGAATTTGAAGAATCAGGTGAGGAGGGCCTCTTGATAAAAATGCATTATTGGAGCCTTTCACGTCGCAATCCTCATTTAAATTCAGGAAAATCAGACAGTTTGAATATAAATCATTTATACGAGTGAAAGTAGGGATGATTTCAGCTGTTTTATCTGCACCATTAAATCTGAGTGAGAATCCTCTATGTATGTCCCTCCCTATTTGATGATTTATAGGTAAACTATTATAGTTGACTGAGCACTGGGGATCCTGGCATCCTGTCTGGATATAGCAAATTAACAACGCAACATGACCAGATTAGAAAAAAAAAAAAATCAACAGCTTTCGGCTCAGGTAGTTTACAATATGTCTGGAGCAGATTAAGCAGCTATAAAACCCATTTATTCTCCGTCCAGCTTTTCATATCACCAGTGAAACAGAGTTTGAATGGAACCTCTAAGCATAATGTTTGGTTATTATTGCTGTGCTCGGTCACCAAGCCTTGGTGATTATTACTCAGATGAAATCAAAATTGATGGGGGTTTTTTTTTCTTCCAGTCTTGAGATTTGCCTGAAATATCCCTAAGTGCAATTACTTTCAAACTTTATGTTCTAGTAGCTGGCTGTGAAGCTAGGGCAGGAGCGTGCCCAGAATATAGACACCCACAGGTGTCATAAATGTGTCCTTTAGCAGGGGAAAGCGCCGATTTTTAGCTCGCTGCTTTATCAGCAGAAGCAGAAGTCATAAAGGCTGGCTGTGGCACAGGTGGAAGAGCGGGTTGTCCAATAATTGCAGGTTTGGCAGATTGATCCCCAGCCTCTTCATTTGCTGAAGTGTCCTTCAAAAAGACTGAATGCCAAGAGGAGCACGTTGCATGGCAGCTGAGTATATGAAGCGTAACTGACAGGCATTGTAACGAGCTTTAGAACATGCCTAAATAACTATATAAGTGCAGAACATTTACCATCTAAATCCAACCAAGAATAAAGACTCCTAATTCTGAAACAACAGGTGATAAAAGGATACATTATATATCTATTCTTCTATAACTGCTGGCCTTAGATGATCTTAATTCACATAGTATATGTGCAATTTTGCTGATAACGAGACATTTCTTAACACCAATAAGGCTGTTTACATCATAATTGTTTAATTACAATGCTTTCAGCATCAAATAAAAACTGTTTTTGTCGCAATGCTTTTTCAGATTTTGCTTTCTCAAATTTGAGCCATGATCCACAGAGAGAGAAATATATCTTTCTGCTCCAAAGTACACCCAATTTTTTTTTGGGGGGCTTTACTGAAAATGATGAAAGGGTAAGAAGTGACTCTGCAAAGCACCAGCTGCCAGATGCCGTCCCTATTCAGGTACTCCAAAGTCTACATTTGTAGTCAAAACAGACAAGGCCGCCAAAATGTGTCGACATTAAAAGGCTCCTTGTTTGTTTGCCTCAAACTGCGGAACCAATAGATAAATATACTACACGAACTAGCCGCTGCAGGAAGTAAATTATGGCAGGAAGCCATAAAGGTTTTCCTTGTTAGCATCCTACACATTATGGACAGAAAAATCACAGTAAGGTCATGCAGAATTTTTTTCATCCAAGCTGTTAATCTGTGTGAAAGTAAAATCCCACAGCTGATACCATACAGTTTTTAGACTTCTCCCACTTAATGGCAACATATCCTCATATTACAGTTTAGGTAAGGCTAACATACAGCCCTGTTTAATACATAGAACCTATATCCATTTAATATAGTCATGATTCTCTAGTAGAAGTCAGTACTTAGAAGTACATCCAAAAGTAGCTGTTAGCAAACATGGTTTGCAGCATCTACAAATGCAAGTTAAAAAAAAAAAACAGACAAAACTAGCACAGAAGATAAATATACACATATTCCAGAAATTCTGCTAGCAAGATCTCACTCACAGAGTCTGAAGAAAATTACTGCAGTCTGATCAATACAAGTATGAAATTACTTTTGGAAATCGTGGATGTGTATTCATTACACAAAAGAGGACAGAGGAAACTAACTTTAAGCATATGCTTTAAATTTCAGTATCCATGATGGCATAGGGATGCATATAAATGGTAACTGGACCGGTACTAGGATTTTTCTCTTTTAAACATGTTTTGGCCAACAAATTATATATCTCTAAAATAAACAAAACAAAACAAAAAAACAATAAAATGTCACAGGTAAAGACAATATGCACCATCTCATTTTTTTCCCCCATTTCTCACAGTTGTAATAGATGCACGACAGACCGGACCACGTTTCCATGCTCTTCAGCATACTTTTATTCACCAGTTGCTGTTGTCTCACACACACACACACACACACACACACACACACACACACACACACACACAGAGCAGCAGGTTTTCAGCTCTCAGCTGAACTCTTCCACAACAACAACAACAGTACAGGATCTAGTTCAGCCTTTAAGCCGACGAGGCATGAGTGCGGATGCCACTCAGGTGCGTCCGCCTCCCCTGCAGCGGCACCGCAGACCACACCCCGCCACAACAGTCTTGACACAATTTTTTGAAAACAAGAGTGTAAATGAAAAGTTACTTTCAAATACATAATGATTTGATCTACTACTGACCATCTTAGTACAATAAAATATAAATCAGATATTTAGCAGTGTAGCAATGAACTTAGTGAAATGTGTTTTAATGGGTGGCTGTAGCTCAGGTGGCAGAGCAGGTCAGCCACTAATCAGAAGGTCGGTGGTTCGATCCCAGGCTGCCTCCTGGCTGCATGCCAAATATCCTTGGGCAAGATACTAACCCCATGTTTGCCTACTGGTGGTGGTCAGAGGGCCTGTTGGCGCCAGTATCCGGCAGCCTCGCCTCTGTCAGTGCGCCCCAGGGCAGCTGTGGCTACAATGTAGCTTGCTATCGCCTGTGTGTGAATGACTGAATGTAGTGTGAAGCACTTTGGGGTCCTTAGGGACTAGAAAAGCGCTATACAAATGCAGGCCATTTACCATTTAATGTGACTGGTTTTATCTTTCGCTTTATCTCTTGATTTGTTTTTGTACGACACTTTGGGCAAACTTAAAAATTAAATGCACTAAAAATTGAATTCAATTCATTTTTAGTTATCTAGCCCTAATTCACAACAACAGTCATCTCAAGGCACTTTATATATTGTAAAAAAAAAAACAACCCCCAAAAAACAGGATACAATATTAGTGAGAAAACCCCAACAATCAGACAAACCCCTGTGAACAAGCACTTGAGCAGCACAGTGGGAAGGAAAAACTCCCTTTTAACAGGAAGAAACCTCCTGCAGAACCAGGCTCAGGGAGGGGTGGCCATCTGCTGCATTCGGGTGGGGGGTGAGGACACAGAGAACAAGTGAGGGAGACAGGAGAAAATACAAACGATGGTAGAGCGAAGACACAGTTTAATGACATGCATTAATTGTCAAGGAACCAAACCAGATCTGGACTCGTGAGACCATGACAGTAATGGTGTATAATCACATGGGGATGGAAGAGACGGGAGTGTAGCACAAGCAAGCCTGCAGTCTGAGAGCAAAATGCTCTGTTGGGATGATAATAATGCTTAATGTCTTAAAGATATGATGCGGCCTGATGTTTTCTGAAATAAAATTAAATATTAATTTGCATGTATAAGGTTTAATTTTATTATATTTTCCACATTCTCCTTTTATTTCAGTGTATTGCTTGTATTGTGCAATTTATTTAAGTTTTGATTTTGGGAGAAAAGTCTCATGAAGTCTCACGAATATGATACTCTTGGCGTTACAGGGTCACCAAAGGTATTGCAGGATTGTTTCAAAGATCTTTTTAATACATTGTGACTAAAATAACTTAAATACATGGATGGTTTTACTTTTCCCAACAGTGGTGCCTCCTAAATAAATAATTGCACTACATGGAGTACAGTTAACACCTTTACTATGGACTGCTGTGAACACTGGTTAGGTCTTTGATTTTCTGATTTGGCCCATTTCTTTTGTCTGTACACTTGACTAAAATCTTCAATATATACTGAAATAACTTGGTCATGTTTCATGTTGAAGTAGCAGCTTTTGTTGTTCTTTTCATTTTGCTGTCTTTGTCCTTAATAGTTGAGCTGCATGGCTTAAAAAAAAGGGAGGGGCCTGTCAACCACTAGTGTGGGTCTGTTATCATAACCAAAATATTGTGATCATGTGCTGTCCAACAGTCAATGATTGGTTGTGGATGAAATGAGGATTGAGGGATTTAAATTTTGTGTGTTAAGATAAGCCAGCTTCATAGCGGGCTGACTGCATAATTCAGTCATGACAGTTTTGCTCATTGACCTGAACAAAACTGGTTATTATTTCAGTTATATTTTCATATCCCAGTCCTATTGCCAAGATAAATTCTTAATATTTCTACTTACTTAGTAAGACTGCAATAGTGATGATGAGTTATGCCTTTTACCTCTTTCTCCTATGTCTGTTGTTGCAGATGAATTCAAGGCCTTCTATGCAAGGCTGCCCCAAAACTATTTCCTGAACATGTCAACCATACAGCACTTGTGGTCCCTGGATAGCCTGTTCCAGTGGCGATATGAGCAGCTGGAGAACAGCATGCGGGTCCTCTCCAGACGTGCTGAGAGAGTCATCTTCAAACTCTTCAGTCTCAGTAAAAGATGTCACAGACAGCCCCAAGTACGCATACCAAGAGAACGGTGAGCACAACCACAGTAACACGCATTCTCATGCTCACCATTATTATGTTCACATTAAATCTCAATAATTCTGCACAGCTTCAAAATGTTCTCATACCACAACTCTATATACTGTGGCCTTTTACATTAAAGCGGTGTTTTTTGGTGCAGTGTTCTTGTTTGAGGTTTTCCTCATAGAGGTTGCACATCACAAGTTTACCTATAGACTAATCCAGACACATTGATTAAAGTAAACAAACTGCCATTGTAGTTCTGGCATTTAGCCTGCGTACCCTTGCAATTACTTTTTGAATAGGGGGAGATTATGGAATAGATTTTTCTGTGGAATCACTCTTGCACCTGCATTTGCTAAGAATTTTTGTACATCTTGTTGCAGTCATTGAAATGTTGTTTAAACAGATCAGGCATTTTTAAATAGCTTTAATTTTTTATCCAAGGTTTTTACAGCTGCATTTCAAAAGAAAGGAGTTCACATAGCATACATTACTGTAGCATTAAGCTCCTAACTCTGAATCCCCCAGCAATGTTTTTGAATCCAGAGTTTCTTGACTTGTTTCATGTCTGAATGTTGAAAATCTACATAAAAAATGAATAAAAATCCCTAATTTGTCTAAATACAAAGACAGAATTATGAGGAATAAAGCCTTTTGTTAATTAAAACTTAATTAATGAATTGATTAATTAGCAAGTTAAGCTAATTAAGTGACAACATTACACTTACACATCAGTGTTAAATTTGGTTTTAGGCAAATTAAGTAACACATTCCAAGACTTATTAACGCATTTATTATACATAAATGCTTGTGTGGCAATATTTCGTTAAAAATATAACTATCACTACATTTGTTCCAGAATGTTTTCTGATGTGTGACTTCTGTGGTTCAGTTTAACCTACTTGAATTATTGAGTGATGTGCAAAAGGCACCTGCATTTTTTGAAACAATTACAGACACACACACATAGGTGGATAGCTATGACAACCTAGCATCCACCATCTATGTAGAGATGGGCAAGTAAATGTATATTCCTGTATCCAATATTTGCTTTCAGAGTTGTTTGAGAGTTGTCTTATTTTTGGAGGGAAGCACTTTTTTTTAATTACACAATATTTTGTTGTTTTAATTGTCCAGATTTAGTCACCTAGCTCAGAAGAATGCTATAATGTGTGTTGATTTGACTGTCACTAGCTAATATTTGCTGTGGAGATGCTGTTTTTTGTCTCCTTAATATGAGTTACTTTATAGTTGAAGACTTGGAAGGACAAGCACAGGACACACATAATATATATTATGAACTTTTGTATCACAAATACCAAAGTCCTTTTATTCCCTTTAGTTTTTTGAAGCTATGAAGATTTCCCACTTACACAACCACATATTCAGTCATTTAATAGCATGTTATTCCAAGCAGTTTGTAAAAATCTAAAAGTTTGTTAAAAAATTAATCCTTTAATTTAGAAAAATAACGTATTGGCAAACCCTAACATCATGCACCTTAACCATTTGCTGCTGAGACAGGACGGTTTTTATTTCTATGGCTTGAGTGTGACAGTCACGGGGGGCGAGGCACCAAGCGCAGGACACACAGAGGTAGGATAAGATCCAAAATCTAGTCTTCAGTTCAGAAAGCTAGTGAAGGCAGGCAAAAGGTCTCTACAGAGAAAAGTAACAGCAAACACAATTTAATACAAAAGGAAAAAGCACACAGGAAAATATAGATCCACCCAGCGAACACCAGAAGGCTAGAGTACAAGTCATAATGAGGCAGTAACAAGCCACTCAACACTTCTCAAAAAATACAGAGGTGTGTGATTGGCTAATTGGAAACAGGTATGAGCGATATCACAGGGGAGACCAATTAGGGCAGGGCATATAGTCACAGAGGAGGGAAAACTAACACAGGCTGGAAGTTAAACTGATAATGGTGTAAACAGACCAAAAATTACAAAAGGAAACAGAAAGTTACTCAACAGAAACCCAAAATGAGAATAAAAAGGTAATTTGTCAGTAAAACGTACAGATCTGCCCTTGTAAGTGTTTGAGCTTTTTCTTGGAGGAGACAAATCACACACTAGTCTTTTAAGATTGAAAGAAATCCACATTCGTAATGGGTACCTTTTACCTGCCAGAAGAGGCAATTGGAGAAGGTGACGAATCTAGCAATCACTGTCAGTCACACTACGCTCACCTCGATTCAACCGCCACGGTAATGCTGCAGAAATGGCGACATAAATCAACACATAAATCAACTTTCAGATTAATCTATTAGAGTTTGCTCTGTTTAATGTCCAGCCCATGTCTCTGTTGTTCTTTCTTTTCTGTTTCTCAGTGCACCCTCTTCTTAATCAATGTTATTCTCTTCACCACATTGCCAAAACACACATTAATCACTGATCTATGCAGCTGATATTCCCACAAGTTTGCCAGGAAGTGTCATCGCACTCGTCCAGGCACTGTTTATCTACGTTATTATTGGCACATCAACTGTGAAGCCTTCCCTTTCTTTTCTGTCTTCATAGAAATCTCCATACTTAGTAGAAAGAGACTTGGAAAGGGGTGTGCGTCAGCTGGCTTTGGAGAGAAAGGGAAGCTCTTGAAAACCACCCTTAGTCTCTCTTTAACATCCTGTTCGTAGGACTTGCGATAGAAGGGAGATGTGTGATTGATTTTGCTTCCTGCGGGCTAGTTTTCCACTGCGCTGACAATTATGAGCAAATAAGCCAGTGGAAGCAGCAGTCGGCTCAGCTTTTGTTCAGCAGCTAATGATGAGACAGCACAGTACTCTTTGTGCTCAAACTTTGGCCATTATGCATAATGATCCACATTGCCATTCAAGTGATGCTTTTAGTACTTATGCTTTAATCAGGTTAGAAAATACCTTTCTTATGCATAGATCTCTCCCATATAAAGGTGCTGATTTTTCCTTTTCTATGTACACTTTTGAATGTTTCTCTGGTGGAGTCCTCTCCTCTTTGACTTCTTCCAGAGTGTAATTAAGATTTGACTTGAAAAGTGTTGAAAAGCTTTTTAATGACCCTTTCAAGGCATTTGGTAGATTTGACAACTTTGTCTTTAAAATCATAGTGTTTAATGGACATTCATTTGTACAGATAAAAAAAATGGCCCAAGTGCAATTATTGCACTTCATGACTCTGGTGACTTCTTTATGTTCTTCATATTGATTGCTCTTGGTGGCTTGGTCTGTCACTGGCTGACTAATAATATACAGTACCTCTAGCAGAAGATAAATATGATGAAATGTTCTGAAAATAAGTAGCACAGTGCTCCTCTGAGGAGCCTGTACTGCAAATCCAACAATAGAACATTAGCAGTAGAAATAGTATTTCAAGCGCAGTGTTATTATTGTAAAATACCACAGTGATAATAATGGTTTGATTCAGTCTTGGGGTACCTGCAGGACCCAGAGTTTTGTTTTGTTTTGTTTTATGCTACTATTACAATTCACCATTATTTTGTTCTTATGTTTGTTCCCTAAAGACTCAATATATAATTTCCTCCTGCTTTTGTTTTCAGTGCATTTTAAAAAATTTCACTGTACACAACCCAATGTACAGGGATGATCGGTGACATCAGCTAAATCCGCCAAATCCCATGTGTACATCTTGTGCAAATACATACATGGTTTACTGATTTCTTGCTTGCACAAAGTTCTGACCTCAGCTCCATCCAACACCTTTGAGATAAATTGGAACTGAGCTGGTCCTTATCGTCTAAAATCATTATTGAATCTCACTAATGCTCTTATGACTGAAAGGTAGCAAATCCCTGCACCCATGTTCCAAAATCTTCCTTCCTTCCCAGAAGACTAGAAATCTGATTAATGGCAATGGAATCAGAATAATAAGTTAAATTATCAGATATGTATATAATGTGCAAGTCACCATATGTTGCACAGTATTTTACTTGAAGCTTGACTATAATATTTTATGTACTTTATCTATAGAATTAAATGACTCACACAGCTCCGCATTTGCTTGATTGTATTATCAAAGCTCAGTGTTGCTGGCTCCTCGCAGCGCAAAACTCTGTGATTTACAGCAGCGGTTTGGAGAAAGAGTTGTGGGGAGCACGAAGCCTGTACATAATCACACCGGGGAACTAACAGTACAACCGCAGTCTTCTATTGGTGACTGCTTTGCTGTGCTGAAGCTGTCAGAGGTGAAATGCCTTACCCACAGGTAGCGGTTGATGGAAAGGAAGAGTCCTTTCGGTTCATTTCCCATGACCGCATTTTCCATTAGAGGGTTTTGATATTCAAATCAGTGATTTTCCGAGCTCCGGCTTGCTTGCCACTGTCAAGCACACAATAACAGCAGAGTACAGAGGAAAATACCCTAAATGTAATCCAGCAAACATTTTCAGATTAGCATAAAGTTTCCTTTAATGCATCCTCATCAAAGAAGCCTTTTTTCTACAAGTGAAGCCAGCGGTATAGAGTGAGCATTGCATTCATAAAGCAAAGAGGATAAAAGCCATAAAGTCCTACAGAAGGGAATCAAACTCAAGTGCTCATGGGGGAATTATATGTATGTCTGAGATTAAACTCCCCCTACAACTGCTGTGCACTTCCAATATTTATGTCACTAACTCATCAAAGACAGTTTCTCTTGCTCTCTATTCAGGTTCTCACGCTTTACCTTCCAGAACTGCTTGTACCCGCAGTCTTCGCATGCATAACCTACATCATAAAATATTAAAGTGTAGTAAAGCAAACTAATACGAGCGACTCAGGTACTTCTATAAGTATTTTGTTTAAGTGTTAACATGTCTACATATCTACACATTACCAAAGAAAATATAAAAATATCATTATTTTGTGTGCTTTATACTAGAAAACATAGAACAACAAATCTTTTCAGTACAAAGCACAAAAATATCAAACTATTGGGACATGGAGATTTTATAACTAGCCGAGATATTTATTTTGATTCAGTCAACACAGGTAAAGTTTCACAGTGTTGCTGGCTACTGACCAAATGGCATTATGTAAGAATGCTCAGAATGATAATCTCTCTCTGGAACAATGATGGGTTGTAAACTCACGGGCATGTGATTATTGCCTTATTGGTGAATTTTATGCTTTTAAGAGCTTTTATCTACATGCCAAGAAAGTTAATGGTCGTTATACGCCTACTATAAGTGTTAATCTATTGTTAGATCCAGTAGTGTTTGGTCTAACAGTTCTGGATTCTGTACCCTTCAGTACAAAATACCAGTTCTTAGTGTTGTTTGCTCAGGAATGAATTCATGTTCATATTTGTCTTTTTATGTACCATATTTGTGTTACGAAAATTCTGTGTCATCCTCAGGCTGTCAAACAAGCTGGAACTTTCATATTGACCTTAAGAAACCCTTATGAATTGTTCTGTTTTAGTTTACCATCCCATTGGGGAAAATAATGAAAAGGACTGACAAAGAACCGACAGTCCTTTGGTGACACTGGGACGACTGTGTTGTACTCATTTTAGTCAAACAGTAGTTGGTTCCACTTGATCTAGGTTAGAACAAAGTTAAATCAAAATATTCCACAACTTTCAGCCATCTCTTGTGAACCTTTCTTTTGGCTGATGGAGTTTGATCATGTGTCACTATCGCATAACCTAATTAATGAAAAAAAAAGTCTTTGGACATTTTGCTTTTCTAAGTAGTAAATACAAAGTCAGTGACAACAAAGTGTCAACAAGCTCTTGAAATAAAGATTTCGTAAAAAAAATAAACTTTTTGCACAAGTCTTTTGACCTGTAAATGACCTAAATGATCACTAAAATGATGTCAGGTCTTTCTTTCTTTTATTTTTTAACAAGCAAGCTGTCTGCAGACCCAGACAAGTGTCCTGGGCTCAATAAAACACTTCCCTATTAAAATGGCTCATCCTTAAAGCTAGTTCAATAACCAGTCCCTCTTTGCCTTTATCTCTTTGTCTTCTTTTTCCCCCCACCAGGCCTCAGTCCTACTGGCTGAGTCATTTCCAGTCACTCCTATATTGCTCAGAGAACAACCAGCTTGGTGCATTCTCAGAGGAGCTCCACAGCTGCAGCTGCCGATATGAACACAGCTCCTGTCAGCTGCCTCCACCCTGCTCTGTTGGAGAAGGCTTGGCCTGTGCGGCCTGTGCACCAGACAACCAAACCCGCTGTGGGAGCTGCAACCCAGGCTTTGCCCTGACACAAGGGACCTGCAGGCCTATGGTGGCAGACTCTACAGAGAACTATCTGGGGTTCGAGACAGACCTTCAGGATTTGGAGCTGGGCTACCTACTGCAGAGAGCTGACCGCAGGCTTGAGGTAGTTTTCTTTTGGCCTTTGTGTAATCATGTCAGGCTCAGTGAGAGCTGATCTGTCTTTTCCCAGCAGTAGTCTTGGAAAGACACATGTAAAAAATCTCGCCCTCTTGGTGACTGAAACCCTTTAGTTTCACCACTTTTTCTTTTATACCATTTATTGTCCTAACACACAGAAAGTTTGTGGTTTCTTTTTATTTTACTTACTTTTGCTAGAAATGGGAATGAAAAAGTGACCTGGAGGAGTCACTCTAGAACAGGGTCTCAAACTTAAATGTGGGCCACTGCTGGCACTGTCATCTCATGTGAGGGCCGCTTTAGCGTTCAAGTAGTACAAAAATCAAACAAGACAACACCCACAAATATTTCTGAAAATGTAATGTTTTGTTTGTTTTTTAAAACAAGATATTGTATAACAAGTCAAAACTGCAAACATGAACACATTTTTTTCTTCTCACTCTTAACTAACTGAAGCCTTTCATTGACTACCACATAAACAAATTGGTGCTCTCTTTCTGGCCAGACATGTGGCAGCACTTCTGCTATAATTTTGTTCATATTTAACAAAATATAAATGCAGACATAAGTGTACACATTAGTTTTTGGCTGCTAGTGAAAATTGTTTTCTTTACAAATAACTCTCTGACTGAACTAACACAGCCAATCCCTCAACATGTTTGTACTCTCTGCTTCCTACTCTTGCCATCCTATTAATGTTATATTAAACTTAATTTAACATTGCACTCAACAACAAACACATCCTCTATCCCTGAGAAAAAAAGTAACTTCAAGGGCCAAATTGCATTATATTCCCTCATGTCAATATAGGAAGTGGCGTGGGCTGCAGATGGCCCCCGGACCACAAGTTTGAGACCCCTGCTCTAGAAACTACAGTATGATGCCCTTCACGGCCTTCCTTTGTGATGTTGATGTTGTCAAAAAGGATTGCAGACTGACTCTATCCAAAGGCCACGGTATAGTTTTAACCCATCCTTTATGCCCTAATCGGGTTCATTCAGCTCTATTAAATGACAGTGGACAGTGGATTAAATGACAGATTTTGGCATGTGGATGCGTAAAAAACAAACAAACAACATTTTCCAAGATGGTTTCCATAGTGCCAAAAAAAAGTCCATGAAGGATCTTACATTTTGGTCTTAAGATACAGTGAAAACAGAGGACAATTTTCCATCTGAGCATGTCACAATTTCTAATATCTTAATATCATGTGTAAACCATAAATACATTGTGCCTTCTTCAATTCAAACCAGGCTCTTTTGCCTTGTAATATGCCTTTTATAAAGTTGCCTAAAAAGGCAGCTCATAGTTTTTAGAATACTCCACACCTTATTTGGCTATCACTTTAAAAGTAATGCACATAAAGTCATGTTGTTCTCCAATAAATATAGAATTTCTCCAGTAGACATGGAGGTGAAGTGAAAGCCTCGCCTCCACAGATTACCAGAACGTATGAGTAACATTAGTACCATCAAAAATCTGTTTTAATCAAATTTTTATTTTTAGCACTGCATCTTATTTTATTGAAAGTATGTATTTACTTTGTCTGACAGGTCCATGCAATCTTCATCAGCAATGACATGCGACTCAACAGCTGGTTTGATCCATCATGGAGGAAGAGGATGCTGCTGACGCTTAAGAGCAACAAGTATAAGACCAACATGGTCCACATGCTGCTGGGAATATCCCTTCAGATCTGCCTTACAAAGAATAGCACCCTGGAGCCTGCCCTTACACTCTATATCAATCCTTTTGGTGGGAGCCACTCAGAGAGCTGGTACATCACTGTCAACGAGAATAATTTTCCAGACTGGCAGGCCACCAAACTGGACCTGCCCTTTGACTGCTACAACTGGACTCTGACATTGGGCAACAAGTGGAAGACATTCTTTGAAACCATCCACATCTACCTTCGTAGCAGGATAAAGACTCAGGATGGACTGAATGACAGCATTTATTATGAGCCTTTAGAAATGGCAGATCCTGCTCGGAACCTGGGCTACATGAAGATAAACAGTATCCAGGTCTTTGGCTACAGCATGCATTTTGACCCGGAGGCAATCCGTGACTTGATTCTGCAACTGGACTACCCATACACTCAAGGGTCCCAGGACACAGCTATGCTCCAGCTCTTGGAAATACGAGACCGGGTCAACCGGCTGTCCCCTCCCGGTCAACAGAGATTGGACCTGTTTGCCTGCCTTCTCCGGCACAGACTCAAACTGACTGCCAGCGAGGTGGTTCGCATCCATGCTTCCTTACAGGCCTTCAGCTCACGTCTGCCCAATTCAGTGGATTACGAGACCACCAAGCTGTGCAGTTAACAGCTGCTTGAAAGGAAATACAGTCTGTAAATGGCTAGAAGGAGAACTCATGGACATAGGATTTGTGCCCATTGTGATACAGATGCTTATATTTGTGCTCATTGTCTATGGATTACCAGACTCTACAATTAATCAGGAGTTGATTGGCTGTGGACAGCTGAAGAATGTACTGTACTGGTTGTTCTGGTTTTTCTTTTGTGGCAACTACCTTCAGTGCTATAGTATAATGAATGGGAAGGATCAGTAAGGAAATACACAACTCTCCAGAACAAAAACTCTTTACAAAAGATGTCTACAGTAGAAATTCAGATATCGCTTCATAAAGTTGAACCATCCTGTTTCGAAATGACTCTGCTCATTTATACTGTAAGTACCAATGACAAATGATTTATGTTAAAAATGGTACAGTCTGTTTGTTTGTAATTTTTATATGTTCCTTTGCTTTAGTGACAGTGCACTTTCCATGGAAACCAGAATACAGTGGTGTCAGTCAAGATTTTGTAGATAAATTGATATTAAAACATCACGTTATAACACATTCCAGCTGTCAGAAGAATTCTTGGGTCCCTTTCGTATTAAGGAATTGCATCACAGACTTTTTGTAAGCATGGTTCAAATTTTCGGGGGGTGATCAGGATGACAGTCAAGAGTACAGAGTACCATGTATTTAGGGATTTGTACAACCAGTTTGACCAGACAGTTGTTAGTCTGCACCAAGAACCTTAGTCAGTTAAATTAATCATTACTTTTTTCATAATGCACAACACCAGTTAAATGTTGATTTCTATGATATTACAGACAACAGTTGCCATCCATTTAGGCAAATTGTAAGTAAGCAGGTTAAAAAGTACAGCTAATGACAGGCGCACTAACCAGCGCAACTCTGCAGTACTTGGATTACAAAATTAAGTGTTGTTTAGGCTGTTACTTGATATTAAGGAGAATGGAAGAATACATTACAGCAGGTCCTGTCTGAAGTTCAAATCTTACACTGGGCTTCATAAATGACTTTCTATGTCAGCTTTCCAGATAAGGAAACACAGCATGTCTGTGCCATATCTACAAGCAGGTGGGCTGCAGGTGGGCTGTCCTTGTGGTCCACTGTACAAACCATTCAGCAGTCTCAGTAGACTTACCTTTGTTCAGGCTGTTTCTCAGGTGAGTGAGACCTCATTAAACAGAGCGGTTAACCCCAAGAACTCGATTACAGTGCATAACGTCGTCCTACACAAGATGTTAATTTGTAAGGACACAAGGTGGTACTAGCACTGGATATGTCAGTAACACTCAGCAAATTAATTTGACATTGTGTGCAATGTTATGCATGGTGCAATGTGCCACACCTGTGATTTGTTTATATTAGAATGTTATTTACTCTTTCAAGGGGCTCTTAAATATACTTGTAAAAATGTTCCATTTGTCTCAGATATTCTTTCCTCTTTAAAAATAATTCATGCAGGGCATGCTGTGGGGATAACGTTATGTGAATTAAGGGTAGCCCCCTTAGCACCCACAGCTGTGTATTTGGTATAGCCTGTAAAAATAATTTTATAATTCTTTCACCTATATTGTGACCTATAACCTGTAAAATTCAATTGAAAAACAGATTAAAACCTTGAGAGTGTATCAACATGGAGCAATTTGGATTAGGGCAGTGTTATTTATAAAAACATCCCAAATATCTCAAATTTGGGTCATCTTGGTACAGTCCTCAGGTCACCTCATAGATTTTAAGTTGGATTCAGGTCTGTGCAATTGCCAAGTTATTCCAAAACTTGTTCTGGTGGAGCCTTTGGGTTTTTTGGTTAGTTGATGTGTTGATAGGTGAAACATCTCTTTGTCTTAAGTTTTTCAGCAGATTTTGTCTCAGAACTAACTATGACTTGGAACTGTCAGCAAATGTCAGAAAAATCTAACTAATTAAACTAGAACATCTGAAATATATTTGATTTAAATCTGTAACTTTGACTGATTGGTTACATGTCGTAACTAGTGGATTTGAATGGGACTGGTTAATTTTGACAAACACTGACATATCTGCAGTAAGAGGGATATGCAAACACGTTATTATTCAACACCATAAAAGATGATTATAAAACTGAATTATACAAGTTATAGGTAAGATGAAAGAAGTTCTGAAAAGTGTGCAGAAGTGTTATGTCCATTGTAGTAGTTTAAAAAGTAATAATGTAAGAACATATACAGAAAATACAATCTACACACAAACAAAAGAGCTGGCCAGTGGCTCACAGGAAACAACATTTATGCATTAAATTATCTGTTACCTCTGAAAAATTCCCTTTGTGTTTGCTTGTTTGCAAATCATATCTAGTGGATGTTATTGCTACAAAGTACATGCATATTATATAAATACAGTATTACACAACAGCAGCTCTTTACTTTTTTGCCAGCGGCTGTGGGTTGAGACGTTGATTCTGATGATGCACTGATTCTGCTATCTGTGAATTAAATGAGAAACTTAATAATCACCTTTGGCATTTCTAGTACACTTAAGTGCCTGCTTACAACTGAGGACACTTTGGTCAGGGACGTTACTTGAACTAAACAACCCATGATCCACCATTAAAGACTAAAGACTCACTCACTTATAATTAAATAAATACATGCAATATCCATCCATCCATCCATTCGCGTCCGCTTATCCAATTCAGAGTCATGGGAAGGGGCTGGAGCCTATCCCAGCTGCCATAGGTCAAGTGGCAGACTGACAACCGGGACTGGTCGCCAGTCTGTTGCAGGGCTAACACTGAAAGATAGATAGCGATTCACACCTAAGGCCAATTTAGAATCACCACTTAATCTAACCCCACTAATTGCGTGTCTTTGGACTGTGAGAGGAAGCTGCAGTACCAGGAGAGAACCCACAAAGACATGAAAAAAATATGCAAACGCCACATAGACAGGCAAGATGGCGGATTCGAATCCAGGCCCTTCTTGCTAAAACACAACTGAAAATGTAAAAAGAGAGAAAAAAAAAACTGCAATTTTTCTTTCAGCTGTCAATTAGTAGAGATGCAGGCCCTCAATAATTCCCCCAGAGTGTGCTACATGTACTTCAGCACCTGTGATTCCCACTGTTTGGGGTTTAAATGTCTAGGAACACTTGTTAAGCCTTCAATTGTGATTAGAACACCCAAGCTACTTGCCAAGGTGGTTTGTAAATGCTAATGTATTTTTGCCAAAATGAAAGTAGTCAATAATAATAATAATAATACATTTTATTTATAGACGCCTTTCAGACCCTCAAGGTCACCTTACAGTAGCATGTAAACATACCATAAAAAACATAAGAAAAATGTATATATAGCAAACATGGTAGATAAAATTTAGACATAAACAGTCATAAAAGTATAAAAGCAAATATAAAAACTGAGCAAGGTAAAAAAATGCCCTAAGACAGATCAGGTGTATGCAATTCTAAACAGATGGGTTTTGAGTAGTGATTTAAAAGTGGTGAGACAGTGTGATGTCCGGAGAGCAAGTGGAAGTGCATTCCAAAGTCTCGGGGCAGAACAACTAAAGGCTCTGAGTCCCATGGTAGTCAGGCGAGCAGGTGGAACTGACAGAAGGGAAGCTGAAGAAGAGCGGAGTATACGAAGGGGTGAGTATGTATGGAGAAGATCGGATAGATATGGAGGAGCAAAGTTATGAAGCGCTTTGAAAGTGAGAAGCGGGATCTTGAAATTGACACGGAGGTGAATTGGGAGCCAATGGAGCTGTTTAAGAACAGGTGTTATATGTTCAGTGGATCTAGTTCTGGAAATAATACGAGCAGCTGTATTTTGAACCAACTGCAGTTTATGGAGGGATTTATGAGGTAAATCATAGAGAAGAGAATTACAGTAATCCAGACGAGATGTGACAAGAGCATTGACAAGTATGGCGGTACTGTGTGGTGTGAGTGAGGGATGAAGATGGTTAATATTACGGAGATGAAAGTAGGAAGACTGAGTGATATTATTTATATGTGCTGTGAAGGACAGAGTGCTATCGAGGATGACACCAAGACTCTTAACCTGAGGGGAGGGTGTGACAACAGAGTTATCAATGGATAACGAAAGACTGGTTGGAACTGTAGTCAATTTAGATCTGGTGCCTATTAAAATGAATTATGTTTTATTGCCACTAAGTTTAAGAAAGTTATGAGTAAACCAGAGCTTGATTTCACTTAAACAGTCAGAAATGGATGTGGGTGGGAGAGTAGCTGTGGGTTTGGAGGAGAGCTGGGTGTCATCTGCGTAGCAGTGAAACTGGATGTTATGCTTCCTAAAAATATTACCTAGGGGTAGGAGATAGATGATAAAAAGTAAAGGACCCAGGACAGAGCCTTGGGGTACACCGGAATTAACTGGAGTAGATACTGTGAGTGGCCAGAGAGATGACCATCACCTGGGAACCTTAGCGTGACGCATAGTAGCAGGGCTGAACGGTGACATGTGATTTGAGCACCAGAACACAAGAAAGAAAGTAGAAAGCCAAGAGTGTGCCACACATTTATGTCTGTTTATTTATTTCAAGATTTTGAAACCACTTCATTTAACAGAAAACTAAAGCTCAGAGACATGAGAAATGCGCTCCACATCTGATTACATCTGCTGCATTTACTAGCATTATAGTATTATTTCAAACAAATAAGTTAAAAGGTGATACATATAGTTACTTTGTTTTTTAGATTGCTTGCTGTCACTTGTCTAGTAGGGTTTTCCAAGACCATGCTGGATGTGTTCCCTTTTATTTTATTTGTGTAGGTAAATCTGCAGAAGTTAAACAGTACATTTTCTCTGAACAATATTTGGTTGGTTTGGAAGAAAATCCCTTATTTACTTTCTCTTTAAACAACAGTGTGTGTTAAAAAAACACAAAACAAGGGGGAACAGTGTGAAATTGAAATGAAGAGGTTCAAGTTGCAGAAAGGAATTGTGTGTTTAGTCACTCGCAATTTTGTGCACGTAGACCTGCTGAGCTGATTTCCTGAAAAACAGGAGTGGTAGATGCAGAGACGCACAATCAACACTGGAACTCACAGGTGAGTCAAGGGCAGAGGGCCACTGCAGTATTTGACTAAAGCCCGAGGGCCAGATATATAAACAATGCATGTGCCTTTCCATGTGCATAAACTGCTATTTACAAGTGTGATAAAAATGTGCCGGCCGCACATATATTTCAGTACACATATACGCTCGTTAACATAAACAGAAGTTAAAACAGAACAAATGATTTATACTGAGACAGTTATTACTGTGATATTATCCCTATTTTCCTGCTTTTCAACCTACAATTTTTTTACCAGGTTGTGTTGTATCAATTCTTATAAGGTGACTAATTATGGGTCTATATTTTATCTGTATTTTCTGCTGAAATGGAAATGATGATCATTTTTTGGCTAAAGGGAAGAGTAGCAATGATGTGCATATGTGTAAAACAATGACTAAGCTTTATAAAGAGTGGATTTGTAGCTTTGTTTAATCATCCAGTGTCAGGTGCCGGGTTTAGGAACATAAATATTTCAGTGTGTTTGGTGTTTCAGAAATATGTCAATCTCTCTCTCGCCTGTAGAAGATAACATCCCATCAGCAATGGATGTGTGAGTTTAACGTTCCAGTCTCTCCTCCTGTCTCTGTGATTGATATGGATGGATGGGTGGATGGATGGGATGTGAGGTACACTATACCTATGCAGCTGGCTACACCAGCTGTGTAGTGGCCTCCCTCCTGCTTTACACATTTAACTGCAAGCTGAAGCCTTTGTCAACACTTTCAGGCCTCTTAAACAAACAGATATGCTTGTGTGTTGGGCATTGAGCTCTGTCAAATAAGTCTTGAGTGCACAGCGGTGCACTGTTGTCGAACAGATCCAGTGTAGACCCTAACAGAGGATAGCAGATGCTGCTATTGTGATGTTGACATGCTGCTTCCGCTGTGTGGCCGCTTTAGACAAGGTGATGGGACGAAATACCAATTAGCTCAGGCAGCAGACAGCACTTTCTGTTCAACTAAAGTGCATAGCAAAACCATCATTAAAATGGTGCCTGCAAGAAATGCCTGTGTGGGGTTGTGTCAGTGTGTCAGGGCAAAGGGGGAGAAAACAAGAGCTTTACTTTTAACATCAGGGGCCATTTTGTACAGACAGCGCTCAAAAATATTTAAGTACAACCTCAATCTTTTCATGACCTTTAGTGAATTAGAGGTACACTCGTCAAAGTGAAATGTACTCATCATCATCTGCTCTTTTCAGTTCAAAAGAGAATTGCAGAATCCCAGTGCTGCCTGATGAGACAAAGCAAACCACTATGCTGGGTACATTCTGGTCTAAGCAACTAATAGCTGGAATTAAAGGGGTGGCCGCTCTGATACAAAATTAGAACCTGTCTATTTAAACACCGAATGCAATCTTGCTAGTGAGCAAGTGAACTATCCGGCTGGCAGTTTACTGTTGCTCAATGAGAGACTGTCTCTTTAGAGCATGTGTAAATGATGGTAGGAGGCTGTCAACACGACAGCAGCAGGTAGCCATTTGTGTTTTAATCAACAAAAGTTCAGTTAAGCTGGGAACACTCTACCGGAAACAGTCTAAGATTTCACACATTTACTACAACATGTTTTTTTCTACATGGTCTTTGCTAGTATTTTCTCCTCTGTGAGAGAGGAGGACAAACTTATAATAAATCACACCTAAAACGACTGTTAGCAATGACCTGATGTTAAAAAACAAATTCAAATCTATTCAGATCAGTTCATAGATAGATAGATAGATAGATAGATAGATAGATAG